>NW_027176262.1:1911804-2009304 GCF_023349555.1 Cebidichthys violaceus | reverse complement strand
ACTAGAACTCTTATCGACACTCTCATCGCTTCTTTTTGATTATTTTGTGAGTAAAAAAGACAATTAATTAAGAAAAGAATCAAGATTGTTTTATTATTCTTGTATGGAAACAAATCGTCTTTCTTGATATTATATTAATATGTGTATGTGTATGTATATATATATATATATATATATATATATATATATAGTGCTGGGCAACGATTAAAATTGTTATTGTGATTTTTTGCGATTATCGAAATTGAAATTATGCGAATTCAAAAGTAGTGTATTGCTCACTTTTATTTTAAAGTACTGCGGTATGAACTAAAGTACAATAACTTTTGGTTTGAAACACTTTAAACACGTTTCATCAAAATGTGTGTCTTCTGTCTTCATACAGTCAGAGAATGTGAACGCAGCTCCCACTGTTCATCAACATAACGCACCGTAACTCAGAGGTGACGACGGTTACCCGGCGATGTCCAATGTCGATATATATATATATATATATATATATATATATATATGATCTTCCCTACACTAAAACACAAGTACATCCTTAATGTTACCCACAATACCACACAGTGAGAGCTCCACTCCCAAACAGCCAAGAGGTTGATGTCTGTTAATGAGAGACCCAGAGGAATTTTAAAGGTTAAAATTTCATAATAGCAAACGGTACCTTCACTGACACCGAAACAAGCCGTAAATGTCACAAGCCAAACCCTCCGAGGCAAAGCGCCCGCTGCTCGTTTCACCCGGCTGCTGTCAACGCGAGTCCCATCAGACCTTCACGAGCGTTTAGTTTAGTCGACGCGCCTCGACGATCACCTGCTACATATTCATGACCCACCGGCCCGATGCAGCGCCACTGGAAGGCAGCGTGAAGCCAACGCTTCTGTTAAAATGATCCCTAAGAAACAATATATAGACTCTTAGAAACATGATCCCTTCCAATCAAGCTGCCTGTATTTGCTGATGTTGCCGTGTTTGGGATGTCAACTTCTATAAAAACGTACAAAAATGGCTCAATATTGGACCGATATCCAGACCGGTTCATCTCTAGACCAAATACTTGAGAATCTAGAAATACGGCAGCCAGCGTCTCCAGTCTCCGGTCGATGTTTCTGAACCACCTAAAGACGAAGGTTTGGTATCAATGAAATCAGGACTGCTTCTTGTTGTTGTAATGCAGGATACTTCTGACCGGTTTAAAATGAGAATGTCACCACCACTTTATACGCAGGGTGGGAAGAGAATAGCAGCGATAGCAGCCGTCAACGTGTTGCTCTGAACCACAGCGCATCTCTTCTGCCAATTTCCTGTAAAATAGCAAAACACAGAAGAGGCTGGCGCCAGCCTGAGGTTTATTCACTCAACCGAATGGTTTGAGGAACTGAAAGTGAGCTTCAGAAACCACTAGAAAGGACGCTGCACTTTGATGGGAGTGAATCACTCGTCCTCCAATTCTCCACTTCCTGTTTTCTTCTCCGTCTGTGACTTTCTGTGCAGAGAGTCAGCGATCTAAACGAGAGGGAATATGTCCCACAGACGACTGTGAGGGGAAGGGAACGGGCCTTATCGACTTCCCCATTACATCCACTAAGCCAGTTATCTTGCCCCCTTTGGTCTCCTCGACGGGACCCGAGGCCGGGACCCTTTAAGGTCTGATTAGCACTCTATTGCTCAGGATTCCCTGTTGTTAGATAAAACTCTCCATTTCTGTCTCTTTAATTAGCTTAAGCCGCTCGGCACTGCCAACAGCACTAGTGATATTCCATTATTCTAATCCTATTAGTGCGAGGCACAGACAGAAGAGCAGTGGGAGCGGCTGAGACGGGACATTCGAACGGTTCCTCTTATAGCGAATGAGCAATGGTGGGGTATATAGATGTGCAGCGCTGCTAGCAGTAGCTTCTACCAGCAGCGAGGGGCTGAAAGAGCTGATGCTTTGTGACGGGTCAGTCTGGATCCTTTCCATTCCAGCTCTATACGAGCCCCAGAGGGCAGCGCTGGTCTGCCTCACTGGTTTAATCAGCTCTCTCTCGGGGGGGGGGGTCAAAGACCGGCTCTGAGTGGCCCGGTCGAGGCCGAGACGACCGGGGTTGAGGGTTAGGCGTTGACCTGGAGTAGTTAGGGTCAGGATAGCCCATCGGTCAGAGCACAGGACCCCCGACAAATCAGGTCACCGCCCCCCCCCCCCCCCGGCTGAACAACCCTTGACTGGCTTCTTGCCAAGAAGAAGCAGTGGGATTCATAATAACAAAATCTATAAACAATGGAATCTATATATCCAACATTTTCTAAATGTCCACAAGTGTTACAAGTGTGGAACACAATGGAGGCTCCACGGTTTGAGGACATGTAGAATAAAAGGTTTTTGATGAAATATCACATTCTGAAGTTTTGGTTTGGCTGCTTTTTTGTGACTGATGTGTTCGAGGGCAGTCGGAAAGATGAAACTCTCACAATAATGACGGGGTTTTTTTTACAGCTTCTGGCTGTGGTAGACGGTGACGTTTTGGCGATTGCTTGAAGAAAACGTGCTTTTCAGGTTCAGAAGGTGAAAGTAGAAGGCAGACAATATAAATCACCGTCGTCATAAACTGACATATTGCTTCTATTCAGCGCGACGTTTGCTCTTTAAGTCTACTAACAACCTGAACGGCAGCGTTGTCCATCACCTCTATGTTACATCATGTGTGACATCATGTTTGCCCTCTTGTGCTCACAGCCTCGCTGTCCTTTCCATGTCAGCAACCCCCCCCCCCCCCCCCCCCGACGGACCGGTACCAGGTCACGGACTAATTTTAGAAGGTTTTGTTCTCAAAATCCACGTAGATTCCTGGATGTGACACCATTCAACAGAGAGCTTATCTTTTCTGTTTGAGGAGCGACGTCGCTACAGATGAGCTGCATTGAGCGTGAAAAAGGTTCATTCTTGACCAAATAATGTGAACTCAAGGTCCACTTACTATATTTATTTGCAACTTTCAATCAAATCTCATGGTGTTCTTCACCCGTTATCACATTTAAAAAAAAACTTACATAGGTCACGTGATCACAACTGGGCTAATTTCCACGAAAATGAAAACGAACACCATTGACGGATGAAGATCGTGAGCATTCGAAAGCTCCGGGAACGGATAGAAAGTGAACTTTGAAGTGGCCGTTATTATAATAATCTGAATGTCTTTCTCTCACAGTGTACAAAAAGAAAGTACTTCTGAGTCGGTACGAAAATGTGTTCTTACTGAGCAACTACTTCCTGTTGTGAAATTGCCGTTGCTTAAAGCCGATGCACAAGTTGGTTAAAAACCCAAACGAAGATCTTCCTTCTTACTTTCAGCAGCTGCATCCGACGTATCCGAGTAGTTGTACTTATATTAATAATAATGACAGCTGTCACTGCTGGCGAGTCACATCTGACAATTACAGCTGAAGACATGAGACACCATCAGTCTCGTTCAGCCAGTGCTTCCCAGCACTGAGATAACGTTATCATTTCCCAGACGGACAAGTTGCTGCTCCGCTCTGAAAGCTCCACAAGGCTCAATTACAGTGATTAAGATATTGACGTGATGTACGACAAGCATGCAAACTCATCACGGGGAGGGGGGGGGGGGGGGGGGGGATTTGTAAATGGTGCATTCTGGCCAAGACATGAATATATGCATAAAAAGTATTAAATTAAAAACAATTTCCTTCGACAAGTATGTTACGAGTGATAAAGGAGTCCGTACTGAACAAACTGTACTTATAATCTGTATCAACTGTAGAGGCAACCAGAATCAGTAAAGGAATTTTTTTTTTTTTTTTTTTTTTTAGATTTATTTTTTTACTTTATTTTTGTAATTTATTTTTTTAAGTTTTATTTATTTATTTTATTTTTTTTAAATTAATTAATTTTAATTATTATTATTATTAATTTAGTTTTTTTTTTAAATTTACATTATTTTTTAGATATATTTTTAAAAAAATGTAAAAAACTTTTTTTTTTTATTTCTTTAGATTTTTAATTTTTATTTTTATTTAAAAAAAAAATAAAAACATTTTTTTTTACATTTATTTATTTTTATTTATATATTTGTATTTATTTTTTTTATTTTTATTTTTGTATTATTTTTCCTCACTTGGCCTCTCAGGGCTTCCGTACAGTTGCTAAAGCTGCGACACACACAGGGCTGAAAACAGACACATTTAAAACAAGAAACAGATCATAATCCTTACAGTACAGAGCTGCATCTCTAACAAGCCATCTTTGTTTTAGAGTTTTGGTGAACAGACGGACAAAATAAACGCTAATTTGTTTACATTTTGTAGAGGGGCTCAAACATGGTGAACTCTGAGCAGCCCTCCCAGCGCTCTGAGGTTAACCTCTGCGTCTCAATGGACCACGTCAGTAATTGGAAAAGAGCGGTTCCTCGTTAGTCTGGACCACATTAGCCGCTGGGGATTTATTAAGCCTGCTGCGTGTGGCTGCATCCCGACTGCATCGTGCCTCTGCATAAACAACACGGGACGTTCACGGCACGTTCACGGCACGTCACTTGCTTTCTCCATCAAATGTTGCTTAGTAAATAGAAGAGCAGGAAGAAAGAACGTTACGGCAGATTTCACTGCATACTTAGCGCAGCACTGCACTGAGAGTCAAAATGACATTCTTTAAAGCCTGTAAGCAGCTCTGACCACGACTGTCAGAGCATGAACACACCGTCTAGTGAAGAGAAGGAAACGAGGGAAGAGGTGAGATCCAAAATAATGTTCGCCATCTGTCTGTCTGTCTCTCTCTCCATCTGTCTGTCTGTCTGTCTCTCTCTCCATCTGTCTGTCTCTCCATCTGTCTGTCTGTCTGACTCTCTCTCCGTCCGTCCATCCGTCCATCTGTCTGTCTGTCTGACTCTGTCCATTCGTCCGTCCATCTCTCTCTCCGTTTGTCTGTCCGTCCGTCCGTCTCTCTCTCCGTCTGTCTGTCTGTCTGTCTCTCTCTCCGTCTGTCTGTCCGTCCGTCCGTCTCTCTCTCCGTCTGTCCGTCTGTCTGTCTGTCTCTCTCTCTCTCTCTCTCTCTCCCCGTCTGTCTGTCTGTCTGTCTCTCTCCGTCTCTCTGTCTGTCTCTCTCTCTCTCTCTCTCTCTCTCCCCGTCTGTCTGTCTGTCTGTCTCTCTCCGTCTCTCTGTCTGTCTGTCTGTCCGTCCGTCCATCTGTCTCTCTCTCCGTCTGTCCGTCTCTCCGTCCGTCCATCTGTCTCTCTCTCCGTCTGTCCGTCTCTCTGTCTGTCTCTCTCCGTCTCTCTGTCCATCCGTCTGTCTGTCTGTCTGTCTCTCTCACCGTCTGTCCGTCTCCCCGTCCCTCTGTCTATCTCTCTGTCCGTCTGTCTCTCTCCCTCTGTCCGTTTATCCGTCTCTCTCCGTCTGTTCGTCCATTCGTCCGTCTCTCTCTCCATCTCTCTGTCCGTTCGTCCATTCGTCCATCTCTCTCTCCGTCTGTCTCTGTCTCTCCGTCCATCTGTCCGTCTCTGAGGCTTCTTCTACACAAACACTGGAGACTCATATTGATCCAACAGTCTGTTCCACTCAGCACATTATGCTGAGGTGGGAAACTGCGATGCTGAGCAAAGCTGCAACACAATATGTGAGCTTTTAAAAAGAGCGTCATGACGAGAACAGGAGCCGTCACTAGTTACTCTACGTTTCTGTCTCCTGGTGCCTGGAGGTTAAAGAAGAGCATCAAATCAATGAATTAACTCCTCCAAATGATCATCTTACAAAGCTCTTTTTTGTTTTCTCGTTACACCCATACAGTCCTTTCAAAATAAACTTCCGTCTTCGCGGGAAACCCAGAACAAACGACGATCGTTCAACCGGAAGACTTCCGTTCGTTCCTCACGTGAAACGAGAAGTTAACCTCAAACGACGACCTTCTCTGAAAATCTTTCCTAAAACCTGACGACGCGGTTTGTTGTCTAGTTTCCTGTGAAGACTGAGGTTTATTTTGAAAAGACTGCATTCACGTAACAAGTAAGCTCAAAGATAGACAATGGAAAGTTCATTTAGTTTAGTTAGACCCCGCCCCCTCCTCTTACCCGCGTCGTGGTGGCGAACAGGTACTTGTCCCGCAGCTGGAAGCTGTCGACCTGCTCCAGGATCACCGAGCGGTTCTGTTCGCTCTGGAAGAAGTCGGTGCTGCTGAGGATAGTGGAGACGCCCTGGGGCTCGTGCCTCTGGACCAGCACCGTGGTGGGGGGGTCGTAGGGCTCCACGCCCCTGTGATGGGGGGGGGGGGGCATGTGACGACATGTGAGACAAATGGATACCAAAACATCACCATTTTTGTTTTATTTTACTATTTATATCAAAATCCTAATACTAAATATTAAAAATATAAATATTGCTTTTCATTTTCAATTTATGTCTTCTTATTGAGGTTGTGGCTGGGTGATAATTCAACAACGGGGGTGACGTAATTTGTGAACTACCGTGAGCTGGTGAGCTAACAGCTAACACACTAGCATCCAGGAACATGCGAGCGGTAGGCTAACACACTAGCATCCAGGAACATGTTAGCGGTAGGCTAACACACTAGCATCCAGTAACATGCGAGCGGTAGGCTAACACACTAGCATCCAGGAACATGCGAGCGGTAGGCTAACACACTAGCATCCAGGAACATGCGAGCGGTAGGCTAACACACTAGCATCCAGGAACATGCTAGCGGTAGGCTAACACACTAGCATCCAGGAACATGCTAGCGGTAGGCTAACACACTAGCATCCAGGAACATGCTGGCGGTAGTCGGTCACAATAGCTCTGAGTTAGCTCGGTTGCTAATGGGGCAATACGTTTATTCAAAAGAGGTATTTATACCATCGTCTCCTGTCTTACAACTCTTTTGTTGAGCAGTTTATGCTACGACAGGAAAGGTTCATTAAAACATGAAAGAGACACAGTTGAAAAGTTACATTAGCTTCCTCTACTTTGGATTCCCCCCCCCCCATTCTCTGTTCTCTTAATAGAAGAGAAATTACAAATTCAAAGCATAACCATGACGGTGGGATTGACTCCACAAGGCTCTCAACATGGCGACAGCTGACCCGGCGGCCAGTAGCTAACGGTGTCAACAAAAGCATTAGCTTTAAGCTAATAATAATTTTAGCAATTAGCGGTAGCCTTCTAGGTGTATTCGGGCAAGAAACATCCAATCAGAGCCGCTAACGGCAGGTGGAAGCTGAAGATAATAAACTAAACTAAACTAGACTTATAAACAATGTCTGTTGTTTAAATCAAGTTGCTAATTTAAAGTCTGGGTCATTTGTGGATGCAGCACATTGAATACTACTGTTTCCATCTCCCAAAAAATAGTCCCACTGTGGGTCCTTTTGAGGACATTCTGCTCCTCCAACACACGAGTGTCTTACCATCCTACTGATGGACATCCTTGGAGCTCTTGTCATTTTTTTTTTGCTCTGAACAACAACAAAATTCCAAGATAATAAATGTCAGCACAAAAATACAGACATATCAGCATGTTCAAAACCGAAAATATCAGCGTGGTCAAACTATTTGTGGCCACAAGTGCACAGCAAGGGTGTTTGAATACAAATAAAAAAAAAAAAAAACGTGGCACGGAGAGCCGGCTCGGAATGAATGAGGGAGGTTCACGGGGTCTTATCGTCTGCCTTCCAAAATCAGTGTGTTTTCCTCCGGAGTCTCGAGAGCCGAACAGAGGCAGCAGTGTGCCGGCTCGGCTCGGCCTCCGTGGCATTCTTTCAAAGGTCCCCGTTCAACTGATGGACACTGTCTGGGCTGAGAGAGCATGGAGGGCTATTCGCAGTCCGTCTCCGTCCCTTCCTTTGAATTAATCTCTTTTAAACACTTCCTAAACACCCTTCCTCCCCTTGTTTTGGCAGTTGACCACGGTTTCCCTGAAATGCACTCTTTTTAGGGTGAACCGTCAACAGCCGAGGTTTTAATGAATGTGACTGTCTTCTGGTCAGACTTTCATAGCGTTCATATTTTTGTTTCATACGCGATGAAACAAAAATATATAACGAAACAAGCCATCGTAACTGAGATGAACACCTCAGGACCAATTCAATGTTTATATTTATGAATAAATGAACTGTGGTTAAGCTAACATAACAAGGTAACGTAACGGCAACGTAACAAGGTAATGTAACAAGGTAACAAGGTAACATAACAACGTAACATAACAAGGTAACATAACAACGTAACATAACAAGGTAATGTAACAAGGTAACATAACAAGGTAACGTAACAAGGTATCAAGGAAACGTATCAAGGAAACGTATCAAGGAAACGTATCAAGGTAACGTAACAAGGTAACGTAACAATGCAACGTAACAATGCATCAAGGTAACGTAACAAGGTAACGTAACAAGGTAACGTAACAATGTATCAAGGAAACATATCAGGGCAACGTAAGGTCACATAACAGGGTAACGAAACAAGATAACGTAACGAGGTAACGTAACAGGGAAACGGGGTGACATGGTAACTTCACATGGTAACTTCACATGGTAACTTCACATGGTAACTTCACATGGTAACGTGTCAATCTGTAACATGTGATCTGAATGTGATCAGATCATTAGAGACACATTTGTAGATAAGTTCAAAGGTTTTGAATAAAAAGCATCAGCAACATGTTAACTGATCACGAACGTTGACTTCTTCAGCAGTGACATTTAGCCCTTCCATGTTTTCTTTCTAACCTCCTCCCTCTAACCCCCCCCCCCCTCCTGTTCCCTTTGTTTCTCTAAATGCGTTTAAACCCACTCTGTTTGCTGGATTTGTAGCATTGTCTGTCATCCATATGGAGAATGAGATTGTACTTCTCATTGTACACACAGGGGATTTAACTCTGTCTGCCTCAGAGCAGTGAGATCACAGGATTAGGAGTCGGCCGAGGAACCGGCCCATCGGATCGGGTTGGTTTTTAAAAACGCAGCAGCAGCTCGAGTCTCTCTGGCTTTCAACGCCATAACTCTGATCTGCAGCACACAACGGCAGCGCCCCCTGCTAAAGCCAGAACAAACAGGATTAGACCCAAATTGGATGGGATCAATCTTTACTCGCGCTGCCTTTGTCCTCAGATGATTTGCAGTTGCTCTTGGCTGTTGTTCCACCGCAGTGGTGTAGCTTTAACAGACTTTATCAGATCCTACTGGCGGCCCGCTGAATGCCATCAATGGTTAAACTATCAGGAATGTATGAACGTCGGGATGACAACACAAAACTAAACTTGTTGCTTAACTGCCAAGCAGGCCGGCCAAGAAGACCGAGTGTGATGAAGTGCTTTAAAGACTAAATGGAGACGCGAATGGGGGGATAAAATACGTAAATGTGCATGCCAAGACGGGGTCCATTGGCTAAATGACTGCATCTATCCACAGTGTTTTATTGTCGCCGTGTCAGGAGGTCTGTTTAAATACTGACTGAAGTGACTGCAGAGTGGATTCATGAACACACGATGGAAACGGTCAAAATATCTGAGGACAGAATAAATTATACCCGCTGAGATGAAAAATGAGCGGTGATGAGTTCACAAAAAAAAAAATACGACGCACGGTTATAAATATGAAGCTTCTTCTTCTCCACTCCGATCACACGTGTGAATTAGCTGACCTAGCTGCTGAAGCTAGTTTTCATGAATGGATAATGAGGAGTCAGTCGGGAGGCGAGTTAAGAGACGGATTCTGCTGCATCGACGGTTCATAGGGAGGAAGAAATCAAAGAAGAAGGAGGCGAAAGTTTCAGTTGGGTTCAAGGCAACGAAGTCTTCTTCTTCTTCTTCTTCTTCTTCTTCTTCTTTGACTTTAACCAATGTTACAACCGCTTCATATCATATATTCAACTTTAAATATCTAGTTTGTTCCATTTGCTGGAATCAACAAACATCTGAATGAACCCTGGACACATGTTGTTTTATGCTTTGTCACCTACGAATGAGGAAGTGTCAACATCGATGTTATCATTTAAAAACAACACTTCCTGTCGTCTGTATTCAGGTCCTGTTCTCTCAGTTTAGCTTCACCAAGCAGTGTGAAGCTGCTCCCACTCCTCCCGTCAGCTAGCAGACGTCACAGTGGTCCGATTGCAGTTGTTCAGCTCGGTTTCCTCATTTTCTAGCACTTCCTTGTGCGCCGACTGCTTTCATTTCAGACTTAAAGTAACAACGTTTGGCACAAGGGGGTTACGTAACCGCTGGGTTTACCGTCTGTTTATTCTACTGGTCTGAGGAACCGGGTCAGACTGCAGTGAGTCTTTGTGTTTCGTAAAAAGAGAATTAGTTAATCCACCGATCTCAACAACCATCGGCACCACGAGGACGAGGAAGCTGCATCTACAGCATTTAAAGCATTTACATCTCGCACATCAGTGCTTTTATTCATGTTCGCATTTTTAAATGGGAACATTAAATATTGGACGACTCAAAAGTGCATTTTGTCACGTTGCCAAAAGCACCATTTATCCAGCCTGAAGTCCAGGAGCAACCGGTATTAAAGACCGTTTGGGGCAGGACTTGTAATGCAAATGATTTGTGATGTTGGGCCGTATTGAATCACTTAAATTGGGTTGAATACGGACGTCAAGGATGTCAATAAGGGTTCTCCTCGAACAAAGACATTCTGAGTCGACTAGCATTCTTTTTGTTTAACCGATAAGTTGAATTAATCGGCAGATCTTCTCCACAAAGAATCAAACAAAAGCAATAAGCAAAGACGGCATACAACAAGAGGACACAGTCAACCTGGCGTCTGCTATGAGGACTGCAGCTTTGAATGCTTGAGTTCAGCCATTTGGCCGTCGCCATCTTGGTTTTTATGCAACCGGTGAGAATTTGCTCTTCTAGCCAAAGCTTCACGTGTTAAACCTGCATTCTCTCTAGTGTCCACCAGGGGGCGACTCCTCTGGTTGTGTAGAAGTCTAGTCTAAAATGACTCTACTTCTCTCTTGAGTTATTCCCTCAGTAAACATTGTAAGAAGGTGTCTGCCTACGATCCCATTTTGTGGATCCAAGTTTTTGCTTCATTAATGGCGAAAAACAAACAATGTTTTCCAAAGAAAACAAACAACCACAGTTTTAACAGGCATAAAATATGCATCAAATACTCTGCAGAGCGTCAGACACGCAAACAACCAGATCAAACACAGAAAGTGAAAGTCAACATTCAGCCCGTCCCAGAAGACAAACAGTCCATCATCACCGTGAACAGGATCAGAACACGACGGCCAACATACTTGAACACCAGTCATCTTGTGATATCGTATATATTTAACATCTGCAGTTCACCTTTGGGCCACATGAGGGAGCCTGAATGTTCGTATTGGTCTGATTAGTGTAGCTAAACCGTCTGCAGAGAAACGTTGTGACGTCACGTCCACCGAAAAGTGTTCGTCTCTCAGGGAAATACAAACCTTTCTCTTTCTCTTTCGACTGGTCCGGTCCGGTCTGTTGTGTGTTTTATTGAAAAGCTAGTGGATCCAGGAAAATATGGGGAAGAATTTGAGACTTTTTTGGACAAGAAATAAGTGGAATTACTCGTTGGGAGGTGATCTTTACCTCCCTAACATACCGAGTTACTGGAAAAGTGAAACACCCTGCGCCTCCACACCGAAGCTTCAACAGATTTAACAGTGTTTGCTCTCCTGATTAAAAGCCCACTAGAACCATACTGCTGACTCAACTTGTATTTCCATGGGACGGCTATATTTCCCACATTTACCGGCGTCCTTGAACGCAACACAGTTCAGGAGAGTTCTCTCACTCGTCTCGGTTGTCTTACCAAAAGTAGGTCTTCACGTGCTCCTGGATCAACACCCACGTCTCCCCGAAGTCGTCCGATTTCCACAGCTACAGGAGGGAGGGGGGGGGAGAAGAGGAGGGAGGGGGGGAGAAGAGGAGGGGGGGGGGTGTACTGTTAAAATGTAGGTCAACCTCATTCCTTCGTTTTTGCCTCTTACACATGAGAACACCGGAGAGCTGTTGTGCGTAATAGACGAGGACGCTAAGACGTCTCTCGGTCACCTTAGTGACACTCAGGGTTTTGCTCATTTAGAACCGGTTCCCGTTCAGAACCGGGTTTTCGGGGAGCATCCCCGGTTCCTACAGAGCCGTTCTAACCCTGAGACACAAAGGCGATGGAAGCGAGAGCCGCTGACCTGCTTGTTGGGGTGAGAGCCGTCGTAGCCGAGCACCAGGCCGGCTCTGCGGCCGTGGAGCAGCAGGTCGGTGGGCTTGAAGGGCAGCGAGAAGCCCTGAACGCTGCTGCAGAAGTCAAAGGTGGTCCACAGGTAGTTGTTGGTGGAGTCCACGAAAAGGTACTGGAGGAAATAATGCACACGTCAGCGCCACAAAAACAAGACGGCTAAGATCCTTGTGTTGAATCCTTTAGAGGAGTTTTACGTATTGAGAGCTCCAATATAACGTCACTGTTAGTCAGCTGCTCTGATGAGTCACTGTAATCCAAAAACAGCTGCTCTAAAGACACCAGAGTTACAGACGCTAAACCCTCCTACGCCTTCTAAATGTTAAGCTATTGTCATGTTTCTCCTCTCCCACCTCCCCTCCTCTCCCCTCCCCTCCCCTCCCCTCCCCTCTCCTCTCCTCTCCTCTCCTCTCCTCTCCTCTCCCCTCCTCCCCTCCTCCCCTCCCCTCCTCTCCTCTCCCTCCTTTCCTCTCCCTCCTCTCCTTCCTCTCCCTCCTCTCCTCTCCCCTCCCTCCTCTCCTTCCTCTCCTCTCCTCTCCTCTCCTCTCCTCTCCTCTCCTCTCCTCTCCTCTCCCCTCCTCTCCCCTCCTCTCCTCTCCTTCCTCTCCTTCCTCTCCCTCCTCTCCTCTCCCCTCCCTCCTCTCCTTCCTCTCCCTCCTCTCCTCTCCTCTCCTCTCCTCTCCTCTCCTCTCCTCTCCTCTCCTCTCCTCTCCCTCCTCTCCTTCCTCTCCCTCCTCTCCTCTCCTCTCCTCTCCTTCCTCTCCTTCCCTCTCCTCTCCTCCATTTTATTAGAGGAGAGACTTATAATGAGGACATGAAGAATAAAATGTGTTTGATGAAACATCAACTTTAAGTTTTGTTTTGGCTGCTTTTTCTAATGGAAGCGCTTGTAACGCATGATGTGTTCAAGGACCGTGGGAAAGATGAAAGTCTGACGATAATGATGAGGGTTAAGCTGCTATTTTTAACTCCAAGTGAAATACTTTCACCTTCAGACTCGTTGGACATCAAGTCACACAGACGAGTCTTTCTTCAAACACACCTTCAAGAGACGACTGCTTCTGATCAACCTCCATCGATGTATGTGTATGCAATCTATGAGTACTTATGAGTACTTATGAGTACTTATGAGTACTTATGTTGAGTGTCGATGGAGCCGCTACAATGTGAGCGTAGCCTAGCGTGATTTAAAATCACAGTAAAACAGTGTATTTTGGGTTCATAATACAGCCGTAGTAACACACCAGTGAACACAGCTCGGTGGGATTGGTGATGCGGCTCACCTGACTCCAGCCTGGTCTACAGAGACCCCCCCAGCGGTGACTCACCCTCTTGTTGTCTGCCGGGCTGTGGTAGAACTGGGAGATGACCTGCTTGTTGCCGTCGTCGGCCTTGACCCCCGACAGCTGGAACTTGTCTGAGACCAGCGTGAAGGAGGTCCCGTAGTCGTAGGACACGTAGACCTGGAGACGACCACGGGAGAACCACGGGAGAACCACAGGAGAACCACGGGAGAACCACAGGAGAACCACGGGAGAACCACAGGAGAACCACGGGAGAACCACGGGAGAACCACGGGAGAACCACGGGAGAACCACAGGAGAACCACGGGAGAACCACAGGAGAACCACGGGAGAACCACAGGAGAACCACGGGAGAACCACAGGAGAACCACGGGAGAACCACAAACAAAGAATTATGTAAAATACACACACACACACACACACACACACACACACACACACACACACACACACACACACACACACATATATGTATATTCAGTCTTTCTGTCTTTAGAGTTAGAAGGTTGGACAAAATGAAAGTGTGAAAGAGGAATTCAAAACAGAAACTAACACATGCTGCGTCCAATGACTGTGTGTGTGTGTGTGTGTGTGTGTGTGTGTGTGTGTGTGTGTGTGTGTGTGTGTGTGTGTGTGTGTGTGTGTGTGTGTGTGTGTGTGTGTGTGTGTGTGTGTGTGTGTGTGTGTGTGTGTGTGTGTGTGTGAGAATGTAGCAGATGGAGTTTAATCTGTTGCTCAACAATCACAACATCACCAGAAACGTGTTCGACAAGTGTGAATGAACACACACACACACACACACACACACACACACACACACACACACACACACACACACACACACACACACACACACACACACACACACACACACACACACAGGTTTGATAACGGACTTGATAATGCAGAAAGAGGACCGGGATGAGTTCAGGTGGACTCACAGAGCTGGTCTTGGGCCCGATGGCTCCGGCGCTGTCTCGGGCCAGAGCCACGATGACGTTGCTCTTCTTGCCGGCCCAGTGGACCACCATCTGGTTGTGGGAGTCGTTCAGGTTGGCCTGCGGGGACAAAGACGCAGGATCCACTGAGGTCTAGTTTACACTCAGAGTGAGATCTAATAGTTCTTTAGAACACATTGAAGACTCGACTTGTGTCTTTACAGGCTTTGTATGAAGGTAATAAAGTAGTTTATGAACATGAGATATGAGTTTATAGATAACTACAGTCCCTCCTCGTCACAGTGCAGGGTGGTTTATGGCGTTTTATCGGTTTCACAGAGTCTTCTTGGCAATCTATAATGATTTAAACGACGACGAGTAAAGCTCGTTTAACATCTGAAACTCTGGAGGAGGAGCAGGAGGAGGCGTCTGACGGTAAGCAAACACTGGAGGCTCCGACCGGAGATGACCTCCAGCTGTCAAACACAAATCATATCCGATAACCAAATCCAGTCCGTCTGTCTGTCTGCAGCTTGCCGAGCGTCACGGTTAATGAACGCTTTGAACCCGACAGAGAAGAAGAACCCAAACGCTGCAGAGCCTCTCAGCTCTTCATTCACGCGTCACCAACTCATTATATCCATAAATAATTCAGTGCATTTATGTTTATTGTATCTGTATTTATTTATTTGTTTGTTTTTCCAGTGAATGTGTCTTTAGATCAGCTGACAGTAAGAGGAATTGAGAGCGGTTTCCGCTCTAGTGAAGCAGTAACAGTGAGAGCATGCAGCATGTTTTCATGCAACACCACATTAATCCTCTCCTCAGTGCTCCTCAGTGCTCCTCCCATCAGACAAATAGATCAATGAGGAGTAATAGATCGGCCATTTCATCTTTCTCATTGTCGCCGCCTCACCATCTCGTCTCCGCCGTTCTCTCCTCATCTTTTATTGATCGTCTTCCTCCAAAAGGATTTTATTTTATTTTTATTTTTTTTAATCCTCCCGACTCTCTGGAGCAAAACAACAAATATCTTCTCCACCATCGTCAGCCGAGATCAAGGCGCGCACCTCTCCGCCCGCATTTCTACTGTCGCAATGACGAGGAGGAGGAGGATGAAGATTAATGAGCCTGAAACATTTCAACATCAGGGTCTGGATCCACCGCTCTGCACCGACAACAGAGATCCCACAAGAAGCACGTCGAAGACCAGAGGCCTCGAATACCCAGAAAGCATTTCAGCGACAACACATGGTGTGTTTTGTTTGGTCAACACAACCATGTAGACTCAACATGGTTGTGTTGACCAAACAACCGCAGATCTTGTAAAGACCTTTGAGGCAAATTTGTAATTTGTGATCTTGGGCTATACAAAAATAAATGTAATTGAATTAATGACACAGTTTACCGTAAACCATCAGAGTGTAAATAAAGTTTAACGTTAACCATCACAGTGTCAATAAAGTTTAACGTTAACCATCACAGTGTAAATAAAGTTAAACGTTAACCATCAGAGTGTAAATAAAGTTTAACGTTAACCATCACAGTGTCAATAAAGTTTAACGTTAACCATCAGAGTGTCAATAAAGTTTAACGTTAACCATCACAGTGTCAATAAAGTTTAACGTTAACCATCACAGTGTAAATAAAGTTTAACGTTAACCATCACAGTGTAAATAAAGTTTAACGTTAACCATCACAGTGTAAATAAAGTTTAATGTTAACCATCACAGTGTAAATAAAGTTTAACGTTAACCATCACAGTGTAAATAAAGTTTAACGTTAACCATCACAGTGTAAATAAAGTTTAACGTTAACCATCACAGTGTAAATAAAGTTTAACGTTAACCATCACAGTGTAAATAAAGTTTAACGTTAACCGTCACAGTGTAAATAAAGTTTAACGTTAACCGTCACAATGTAAATAAAGTTTAACGTTAACAGAAGCAACGATTAGAGCTGCTACACAACTTCAAGCTCTAGTCATCAGCCTCCTCCTAATCTTCCTCCTCCTACTCCTCCTCATCTCAATCTTCCTCCTCTTCCTCCTTCTCCTCCTCTCAACCTTCTTCCTTCTCCTCTCCATCTTCCTCCTTCCCCTCCTCTCAATCTTCCAATCTTCCTCCTCCTCCTCCTCCTCTCAATCTTCCTCCTCTCTATCCTCCTCCCCCCTCTCCCTCCCTCAGGGCCTCCTCAGTAAAGCTCTCTCTCTCTCTCTCTCTCTCTCTCTCTCTCTCTCTCTCTCTCTCTCTCTCTCTCTCTCTCTCTCTCTCTCTCTCGAGGTGTTGCAGCAGTAAATCTCTCCGTCTGAGGCCTCATTGGCAGCGATGGTGACTGCCGGCGGCTCCACAGAGCTGAATCTAGAGAACAATGATGACGACGGCGAAGATGAAAAACAACTTGGCCGAGAGGTAACCGCAGTGAGGGCCGGATCCAGAGACTAAACGCAGAGCTGTCTCCTCCGTAATGAGGGACATTTGTCCGCCGTAAAAAAAGCTCCCGTTATCTTCTGATGCGACGCGGCGTCTTTGTTGTGAGCTCAATAAGAGCTGCTCTCACACAAACAGAACCTCACACCAGTGTTCTGTGTTCTGGAGGATCAGACCGACATGAGAATCCTCCACTTCACGTTTTTGTTAAGAACATCATTACAGAAAAACCAGAGAACAATCAGACCGTTTCAACCAAGCAGACGAGTGAAGCCAAAGCTTCACGTGTTAAAGCTGCATTCTCTCTAGTGTCCACCAGGGGGCGACTCCTCTGGTTGTATAGAAGTCTAGTCTAAAATGACTCTACTTCTCTCTTGATTTATTCCCTCAGTAAACATTGTAAACATGAGTTTATGGTCTCAATCTCTAGTTTACAGTCTTCTTCAATACAGCATGATGTTCATTTAGTACATTATGCTCCATTTAGAGTCAAACAGACCATAAAGCAGGGGATGATTTAGGGGCGGGGCTACACGCTGATTGACAGGTCTCTACCAGAGACGTATACGCCGTCTCTACGTCACTCCTCAGTCCAGATATGGTCACTTCCTGTTCACTGGTTGCAAAAAAAACAAGATGGCGACGACCAAAACGCCGAACTCAAGGCTTCAAAACATCCATCCACCCGAGTTTAAGAATATGAAACACACACAACAACGTATTTGGTCTCTGCAGACGAAAATGATGTAGGGAAGAGTTCATATCGGTAAATATCAGTCTACGGGAAATTAATGGAAGAGGAGTTAATCACTCCTCTCCTTCCTCCTCCTCCTCCTCCTCCTGGCACTTTGACGTCCTCCTGGTGTAGCGTGGAGGAGTTGTGGGCTCTGTGTCAAACACAGAGCAACACTACGCTTGTGGGATTGAGCCCCACACGCGCTCCCTCCACCCTCCACCCTCCACCCTCCTCGGCTCTGAGCTCTCCATTATTCACCCCTCGAACAATGACATCATCTCTGCAGGACTGGCAGGCGACGAGGCCTCGCTGCACGCTCTCTAGTCTGTGAGAGCTAGCCTGCGCCGTTAGCGGCCGACGTGGTGTTTATTTTAGCAGCAGACAGGAAGCACAACCACACACACACACACACACACTGATGGAAGACGCAAAATAAGAACAAGGATACAAAGATCCAAAGAGCTTCTAGGAGCTTCTACAAATATCTAATGCCAGGCGTGTTGTTGTGTGGAGGCACTCAGTACAACACATGATCATAATCATAATCATATTCATGTACTTCTTTAGGGCTGAATGAGAGCTGGGGCCGAGGTCGAAAACGTCTCGACAGCAGCTGCACAAACTCAACCGCACAAAAACTAATGAAGATGTTTTCATACTGAAGCTAAGTGCTCTCACACACACACACACACACACACACACACACACACACACACCTCAGGGATCTCAGAGTCTTTGATGAATTTAAAGAAAGGCTTCGAGGGTGAAGCGTTAACCAGAGAGCGCTCGGTGGTTTGAGGATGAAGCTGGTGGGAGATCGACGCCGCAGTAAACACAGATCCAACCCTCGAGTGATTCCCTTTAAGAAGACGCTCAGTCGGGTTTTACGTCAACACGTCAACATCACACGCTGTTCTTATCGTAGCTACACCTGCGCTGTGATTCGTAGCTGTCCCACGAAATAAATTCATGTGTGATCCAAAGATTCTGCTGTTCATTCCTCGTGTTACTTAACATGCGTACTTCAGTAACGCCACTTATTTTAACCCAAACAAAGATCTTATTCTTTTAGACGTACTTTTGGAAGCTGGTTTGAAGGTTTTTTTGTCATTCAAACCAAAGTGTAAACGAGTGGTTTCACCATCAGGTATCCCCTCTTGTGGGTGAATGTGTGTCGGGTTTGATTTCCTCATAGCTGCAGCTTCAAAGTGCCCTTTGAACAGGTCGGGCCATAAACGGAGACTGGAGCAGCCGTCACCAAGTCAACCAACGGATGTCTCGCATGACCTGCTCTTGTTATCGGTCTCTAGTCTTCGTGTCACACAAACACACAGTAAACTTTATTGTCTGACAAACAGAAAAACTGAGGATACAGTCAATAAGACGTGAAGAATCTGTAGTAACAATGGAATATTGATGGAATCCTGACACTCAAAAAGTTTAACGTTAACCATCACAGTGTAAATAAAGTTTAACGTTAACCATCAGAGTGTAAATAAAGTTTAACGTAAACCATTACAGTGTAAATAAAGTTTAACGTTAACCATCAGAGTGTAAATAAAGTTTTAACGTTAACCATCAGAGTGTAAATAAAGTTTAACGTTAACCATCAGAGTGTAGATAAAGTTTAAAGTTAACCATCACAGTGTAAATAAAGTTTAACGTTAACGATCACAGTGTAAATAAAGTTTAACGTTAACCATCACAGTGTAAATAAAGTTTAACGTTAACGATCACAGTGTAAATAAAGTTTAACGTTAACCATCACAGTGTAAATAAAGTTTAACGTTAACCATCACAGTGTAAATAAAGTTTAGTACTTGCTGAAGTTATCGTGATGTGTTCACATGTAATCTGTAAAATGTAGTTTTGGTGATGAACTTGAATAAATCCAGTAGTTTGAAGGAGATGTTTTCACGTGAATATAAAATAGATATTAGAGATGACTTATGATGTTTAACTTCATAACACGAACTATAAGCTCATTATTATACACCATTACAAATAATAATCAAGAGATTTGTTTTAATCTATAAAAATACAATCTTTTATTTCAGTATTATCTGAATTGTGTGTTTTTAAGAAGATGAAAAACACTATAAATGGTGATAAAGTCTGCTGTTCTTTCCCAGCTGCTGTTGTTGTTGTTGTTGTTGTTGTTGTTCAGAGACAGTGTCGCTGCTATTTGTGGCTCCCCAGCGTTACAATCACCTCTCTTAATCATCATGTGCTCACACTACTGTGGCGTGTAAATAAACAGGGAGAAGACACACAGTGACAATGCACAAATCTGAGATCGCTCTCTTTTTTAAATCACCATCTCAAGGAACATTTAACTCCCCAAAATTAAAATGAATGTCTTTCATCTATTAGACATGGAGTGACTGAACCTTTGGCCGCTTCATTAAAGCATCTACACGCCGTTTCAGATACCTGGCAGTGTGATTCACTCTTCGCTTGCAAAAAGAATCGTGAAGAAGTAGGTCAGACCAGTCGGCCGACATCCTATCAGACGGCAGCAGAATGTGACGTCTGATAGAAGACGTGTTCTGAGGAGCAGATACTCTGAGTACTGTTAGGATGTTACAGATACTAGTACTATCCATCTGACCAAGGAAAACAAAGTCTGCACCAGGAGGCCACCTCCGCTTCTGACGAGTGAAGACAAAGCTTCATGTGTTAAAGCTGCATTCTCTCTAGTGTCCACCAGGGGGCGACTCTGGTTGTATAGAAGTCTAGTCTAAAATGACTCTACTTCTCTCTTGATTTATTCCCTCAGTAAACATTGTAAACATGAGTTTATGGTCTCAATCTCTAGTTTACAGTCTTCTTCAATACAGCATGATGTTCATTTAGTACATTATGATCCATTTAGAGTCAAACACACCATAAAGCAGGGGATGATTTAGGGGCGGGGCTACACGCTGATTGACAGGTCTCTACCAGAGACGTATACGGCGTCTCTACGTCACTCCTCCTCAGTCCAGATATGGTCACTTCAGTTTAAAAAAAACAAGATGGCGACGGCCAAAATGTCAAATTCGAGGCTTCAAAACATCCGTCCATAAACCACTGAGTGACGTCACCATGACTACGTCCTCTTCTTACCCACAGACTGTGTCGGCTGACTTCATCCCAGTCTTCTCAGAGCCACTATCAAACCTCAAACCAGGTCAGTTACCCACAGATTAGGTCAATGGCTCCGTCATTAATTATGCAAACCATTATCTCTAATCAAAAGGCCTGTTCAAGCTTCATAACAAGTCCAGTCAAACGAGACAGCAGAGCTGAGGGACCAACACTTGACACGCTAAGCGTTTAAATAACTACCTCTGACGGTCACGTCTGCCGAAACACGATCCCGGATCAGAGTCTCTCGAGGCTGTTTGCTGTGTTTGGACTGTGGGTGTCACCGCCTGAGACACAATGACAACAACCAAACTGTGTGTTTTATGAAACACACAGAACTAGTGGAGCTTTTGCATAAATCATGATCTGTTTTCAGGTTCCTGGTCTGCCTCTTAGATGGTAAAGCTTCAGACTAGATTATTGATTCATCTGCATGTTCATTTCTTTGGTTAGTGCATTAGTCGTTCTTCACAGGTTTCTATAGAGACAGAGGTTTCATCTTACAGTAGAGCTTGTTTTACCAAAACTCAAAGATCAGTTTACTATGCTGGTGTGCTAAAAACAGTCACCAAATTCAATCTATCAGGACACGTATTGTCCGTCTTTACTGTGTCCATTATTTTACGGGACGACATTAAATCAAGAACAGTTAGGTCGAGGCAACTAAACCATCAACAGTTAGGTCGAGGCAACTAAACCATCAACAGTTAGGTCGAGGCGACTAAACCACCAACAGTTAGGTTGAGGCAACTAAACCATCAACAGTTAGGTTGAGGCGACTAAACCATCAACAGTTAGGTTGAGGCGACTAAACCACCAACAGTTAGGTTGAGGCAACTAAACCATCAACAGTTAGGTCGAGGCGACTAAACCACCAACAGTTAGGTCGAGGCGACTAAACCACCAACAGTTAGGTTGAGGCGACTAAACCACCAACAGTTAGGTTGAGGCGACTAAACCACCAACAGTTAGGTTGAGGCGACTAAACCACCAACAGTTAGGTTGAGGCGACTAAACCACCAATAGTTAGGTTGAGGCGACTAAACCACCAACAGTTAGGTTGAGGCAACTAAACCACCAACAGTTAGGTTGAGGCAACTAAACCACCAACAGTTAGGATGAGGCAACTAAACCACCAACAGTTAGGTCGAGGTGACTAAACCACCAACAGTTAGGATGAGGCAACTAAACCACCAACAGTTAGGTTGAGGCAACTAAACCACCAACAGTTAGGTCGAGGCAACTAAACCACCAACAGTTAGGATGAGGCAACTAAACCACCAACAGTTAGGTCGAGGCGACTAAACCACCAACAGTTAGGTCGAGGCAACTAAACCACCAACAGTTAGGTCGAGGCAAATAAACCACCAACAGTTAGGTCGAGGCAAATAAACCACCAACAGTTAGGTCGAGGTGACTAAACCACCAACAGTTAGGTCGAGGTGACTAAACCACCAACAGTTAGGTCGAGGTGACTAAACCACCAACAGTTAGGTTGAGGCGACTAAACCACCAACAGTTAGGTTGAGGCAACTAAACCATCAACAGTTAGGTCGAGGCAAATAAACCACCAATAGTTAGGTCGAGGTGACTAAACCACCAACAGTTAGGTCGAGGCAACTAAACCATCAACAGTTAGGTCGAGGCAAATAAACCACCAACAGTTAGGTCGAGGTGACTAAACCACCAACAGTTAGGTTGAGGCGACTAAACCACCAACAGTTAGGTCGAGGTGACTAAACCACCAACAGTTAGGTTGAGGTGACTAAACCACCAATAGTTAGGTTGAGGTGACTAAACCACCAACAGTTAGGTTGAGGTGACTAAACCACCAATAGTTAGGTTGAGGTGACTAAACCACCAACAGTTAGGTCGAGGTGATTAAACCACCAACAGTTAGGTTGAGGCGACTAAACCATCAACAGTTAGGTTGAGGCAACTAAACCACCAACAGTTAGGTCGAGGCAAATAAACCAACGGTTAGCTTTAGGCAACTAAACCATGTAATTTGGTTTAGAAAACCACGACCATGGAACTAAACGTGGTGTTGAACACGTTTTCTGGTTAAAGTCCTGTTTGTTGGACTCATCCAGCTCCCCTCACGTCCACCAATAACCGTCTCTGTGGACATCAGGACGGACGTCACTGGCTCTGACGGTTGCTTAGTCACGTGGACGCATTTACCATCAAAAAGACTCCAGCTGACTTTCAATCGGCATCATTTTAGTCCTGAGCGACACAAACAAGCAACCAATGAATTGCATTGTGTGACTACTTCACAACCTACCAGGGCACTGGGCTGGTGTTCCACATTTGAACAGCTGGCAGCGCTGACCTTTGGGCCTTTTGTGGCATAAAAAAAAAAACATGAGTGAATTATCCGTAAAACCTAAAAACTGTCCCGACAATAAACTAATCATTCAGCCCTTCTTCTGTCAAGCCTACAAAAGCTCTGACCTTTGAGCCGTAGATCCATTGACGTCTACAAATTTCAGCCAATTTATGTTCGCTTGGTAACAAACTCACAGGTTCCCAGACCAGTCATCGGTCCTGTGAGCGTCAAACATGGAGGGGACATATTTACTCCATCGTGTTTTATCCAGACTGCGGCCGTTTGTTCTGAACCTTCGGCGTCGCGTCGTCTTATGAAGCGCCGAGGTCGACGGCGTCATAAGACCGGATGAACGGAACGCTGGTGATGGATGACAACGGCGTACCGGCACCGATGACTGCACCACCCTCCAATAATCACACAGCACCGCTGAGAACCACACAGCCAAAACAGCATGCGTCATATCCAACAAGGACAGGGGGGGGGGGGGGGGGGGGGTGAGACTACATGTGACACCACACCTGGGTTTCCCCTCCAACAAAAAAAAAAGGAAGTTAAATTCAACCAAGCGTGTTCAAATTCGGCCATTTTTAGGCTGGAGTCTTGACAAACGGTGAAATAAATGTTAGCTTTTAAATCTAGATTAGAGTTAGTGAGGAACCTCCACACCAGACCCTGTTTAAAAAAACAACCGTTGCATTGCGGAAACGTTTGACACTAAATACGTGTTGTTTTGCTCAATTCAACTTTTGCCTAATGCATCACAGATAAATCGATTTTAGTTTGACTTGACATCTACAGATGAGTCATGTCCTACAGCTGTGAAACACCGTCTGTCTTTACAACTTGAATTTGCCTTATTTTGAATGAAGTTTGGCTACTTTGTCTGACAAACTGGTGTCTTTAACAACAATACTTTTAAATTAAACTTCAGCACGACATCCTGTTGACACAGCCGGTTAAAGAGCAGCACGTTTCTCGTCCTTCTCATCTTCCATTCAGAACCCCCATTGAAAAATCGTGTTTTTTGCTTAGTTTCCGTGTTTATCGGCGGACATTCACGTCCCGGTAGAACAAAAACACATTTCCAGAACCGTGAGGGTCTTCTGGTAACTTCGGCGTACGTTTAATCTGCGTGGTGCGTAAAGAACCCGTATGTTCCTCTGTCATCGGACGTCTCCAGCGTCAGGAGCCGCACACAGACAGGTTGCCAGTGACCGACTCACAGAGTTGACACATATTCAGATGCATGTCTGGTGCACGGCTCGTGAAAACACCACCGAGACGTGTTCAGGTGGTGTGTTCACGAGGCTCCTGGAGGCTGAAGCGGTGCATTTAGCACCTTTTTCACCTCCAGGTGCACAGACGAAACGCAACACTGATGCTTGCGTAATATTCCTTAAAAAAAAAAAAGACGTCCTTTGCAGCTAAGGGCAGCCTGAGGTGATGCACACATTATGCATGAATGCATATTCATTTATTTCTGTTAAAAAAGGTGAGAGTAACCGTCGACATTTACCTGTCCGTACACCTTCGGCATGGCCGATTCTCCGGGGCTCCGGCGGCTCCGATGTTGCGGATAGGCGCCGGAGTCCGACCCGCCTTCAGAGGCACTCCGAGCGGCCAGAGGCTGCAGAGGAGCCGCTCCTCCTCCTCCATCTCTGTCCGGTAAATCCCTTCTCGCTTGTATCGTGAAGAATCCCGTGTTTTGCGGCAGCGCGTGCAGCCGGAGGGTGGACGACGACGAGGAGGAGGAGGAGGACGAGGAGGTTATTCCCGCGAGCCAGAGGAGCAGAACACACAACGACCACCGAGCAGAGCGCTGCATCTCGCCCGCTCGTGATGTCGCCATGTTTGTGTATGTTTTCTGGCTCGTGGATTAGGTAAGACCTGAAGAGCTGGTGCTGCGTTCAGGGGCCACAGGAATGCCGGGACCTCTCGGCTGCAAAGCGTCTTGACGTCGTCTTACACACACATTCACACACACACACACACACACACACACACAAAGGGCAGTTAACAAGTCTCTGATGCGCAGTGAGACAAAAGAAGAAGAGAAACACACAGCGACGACAACAACAACTAAACATCAATACAAAATATAAAAAGGAATAATTCATAATTATGTGGGACAACTGGGAAATTAGCTACTCTGGATATTTACTAGCAAATTAATATAATAATAATAATTATTGTTGTTATTATTAGCATTTAATTCACTTATAATAATAATAATAATACAACTAATAATGATCACAACAATTTATATAATAATAATAAATATAATAATTATTGTTGTTATTATTAGCATTTAATTCACATATAATAATAATAATAATAATAATAATAATAATACAACTAATAATGATCACAACAATTTGTATAATAATAAATATAATAATTATTGTTGTTATTATTAGCATTTAATTCACTTATAATAATAATAATAATAATACAACTAATAATGATCACAACAATTTATATAATAATAATAATTATTATTATTATTATTAGTTTGCTCTCGGTATAAACAGTGTTGTTGACAGACCCAGTCAGGCTTCAAGTCTTTCAGAGCTGGTCTCAAGTCAGGTCTCAGGTCCATGTCCTCAGGGACACCTGCAGGTCTTTCAGGTCAAACACATAGTGTGACCTGTTAGCTGCGAGCCGTCGCCATGTTGAGAGCCGTGTGGAATCAATGGATGTGCTCTGGATTTATAATGCGGCACCTTTAAAGATGTGTAATGATTGCCGTGTTCTCTAAATACTTCATGTCAGTAAAGTCTTCCATCAGTTTATCTACGTTGTCTCGACTTGGAGATCAATTCCTGGAGCTGAGGAGAGCTCAGCTCCAGGCAGCGTCTCCTCCTCCTCCTCCTCCTCCTCCTCCTCCTCCTCCTCCTCCTCCTCCAGGAGCAGAGCTTCTCCTCTCTGCTGGAGATCCAGGACGTATTGCTGGACCCGCTGGAGGGAAGGGAGGCAACGGGAGAACCAGAACCAGGACTGAGAGGGAAAGACTTTCAGACCCTGCTGCAGTAAAATGAGAGGTTTTCTAAAGGGAATCTGGTGCTCAGAGACACTACAGCTTTAGTCCACAGGGGGCGACAGAATCAAGACAATGAAAGTTCCTCGTAGTAGCTTTAAATCAGTACACCAACCTCTTAATAGTTGAAGAAATTGCTCAAAATGTGTAGATGCTGTTCATAACATTCAGGAGCAGTCGGGCTCATATTAAAGAGTTCAGCTGACTTCATCACTACAGCCTGATGAAGAGGAGATCTCTCTGCTCTGACCTGTGTGCTGCACAACAGCTGCAACACAACAATCATACAAAGCATCTGCTGTTGTGTACATTGTGCAAGATTAACACTTCCAGATCCTGCTACAGAATATTTTAGCACCTAGTTTTACACGTGTATCTATATATATTTCTGCATATTTTAAATGATGTTTACTCCTGAAAAGAACATAAAATTAATTGGGATTATTACGACAATAGGCCTTAAAGCTTTTCTTCAGGTAGACGTCACAGTGAGGCTAAACTCACGTCGAAATTTGACAAATAAAGTAGAGATTTTTCAAAGTTGAAGTCGGTTCAGGACTAAACTCTTCCTCTGCGTCATTAAACCTGCAGCACAGCTGAATGAAAAACACACAAAGAGGGAATTTCACTGTGAAGAAACGACCATAGCCAGACTGTGTGTAATAATCCCTCTGATTTAATCCAAACCCGGGTCGTGAGAGGGGATTTCAAGACGTACGCCGTCGCAGCAACGTTGTGTTATTCTTATTTTTGTGTGCAATAAAAGGTGTTAATCCACACGTGAGAGAGGATCCGTCACCGGAGCCGTACAGGACCGGAACAATGGGTGGACAGCTCTGAGAAGAGGGTTTTAATACGATGCTTCATATTGCTGCCACCATGAGAACAATTATATTTGCGCACGTTTCTTGTTGCAGTGAGATAAGACGTTTTTTATTGAATATAAATTCTAAAATTGGAAATAAAACATGACCCAATTAGTGTCCTCTAGAGGGGAAGTAAAAGTTTATTTACATTTTAATAAATAAAATAATCCACCAAGTTTAGACAGCTAAAAGAAAAAAAAAAATCATAATTATTACTAAGCAAGCGGAATTTACGAGGACCTTTGAATGCAGCATTTTGCCGTTATTTTGACCTAAAATTAAAAAAAATCAATAATCACCTGATGAGTGAAAATATTAAGTTATGAAATAACAGTTAACAGTTAATCTGTTTAATGATCATATGAAACATTCAACTCTTCACCTCTCACCGGGTAAGTAGAGGTTAGCTTTATACATCCTGCTTCATATGTAGCTAACAGCTAACGTTAACTAACGTTAGCTAACGTTAGTTAACGTTAACTAACGTTAGCTAACAGCTAACATAGCTACCCTTCAGCTTGTTGTTGACTAGTGTTAGTTAAACTAAAGACATCTGAGCTCCCGTTAGTTCTCACCTGCGTTATTTATTAGAGCTGGTGATGATGTTCACTTTATTAAGAAGTGGTTAAAGGTTACTTCTGCTTCTCATTTAGTTTTCAAGTATAGTTTATAGTTTGTTAAACTAAAGTTAACGGCTAAGTTAGCTTTGTTATGAGCTAACTAAGCTAAGTTAAACTATAATTAACAGCTAACTAAGCTAAGTTAGCTTTGTTATGAGCTAACTAAGCTAACTTAAACTATAATAAACAGCTAACTAAGCTAAGTTAACCTATAATTTACAGCTAAGTTAGCTTTGTTATGAGCTACGTCAAACTATAATTCACAGCTAATTGAGCTAAGTTAGCTTTGTTATGAGCTAACTAAGCTAAGTTAACCTATACTTAACAGCTAATTAAGCTAAGTTAGCTTTGTTATGAGCTAACTAAGCTAAGTTAACCTATAATTAACAGCTAAGTTAGCTTTGTTATGAGCTAACTGAGCTAAGTTAACCTATAATTAACAGCTAAGTTAGCTTACTGTAGCGTTAGCTCTCTGTGGTGGTATTGTAGAAATAAACCTCAGTGATTAACAAACTACCAGTAATTAAAATGTCTTCCTTTCACATTGGCAGAAACATTACGTCAGAATAAAAGAAGCAGCGTCGATGGCAGAAGACATGATTCCACCAATATTAAACAAGAGGGCAGCGAACAACAACAAAGGCTCTAACCAGACACTTAAAGAGGTAAGAAGAGCTTTCCTGAAGAAAACTAGTCATTCACAAAAATATATACTTTTTATTCAAGTAGTTAGAAGTATGTGGGAATGTGTGCCAGAGTCCCTTTAATTAATACAAATATATTCATAATAATTAAAGTATTTTTTGTGCTGGATTAGCTTTTTAGATTCTAGGGCTGCAACTAACAATTATTTTAATGGTTGATTAATCTGTAGATTATTTTCTTGATTGATCTAAAACTTGCTTGGATTAAAAAACGTCAGTTTACTGTCGTAGAAGAGGAGAGAAACGAGTAAACATTCACGTTTAAGAAGCTGCAATCAGATGATTTTAACTTTGTCTTTTAACAAAAACAAATCAATCAATTATGTAAAATAGTTGGGGATTCATTTAATGACAAGACGACTAACTGGTTAATCGTTGCAGCACGTTAATAATGTTTTAATTCAGTCTCTTTCAATAGACAGAATGTACTCCTGCAAATCAGGAAAAGTCTCCACCAAAGAAGAGACGGGTTCCCTCTACGTCCTCCACTGTGGAGTCAGCAGGTGTGTGTGACGTTCACCTCACTGCCAGCCACACGACATACGGTGGTATCGGGAAATCACAACGGCTGTTTCTTAACGTAATGAAAAGAAAAGAAAGCAAACAGGAAGTTAAGAGTTCAGATGTTTTGGAGTGAATCTGCAGCCTCCCTGCTGTTTGCTTCGCTCTTCTCTGTTACAGGTGCAGCTGGAGACGTCAGCATGCTGTTTTCTAAATTTGCCGAAGTGTTGAGGTAACTAGATTATGATCCGTAGTTGCTGAAAACTGAGCTCACAGAAGTGAAAAAGTGATCTTAATGACAGACAAAGTTCATGGAGAGGATGTGGGCTGAACTCCAGCTCTGTTTGCCACAAGGCAGATAAAAATCAGTCAACTAATTTCAGTATTTGGGCAAAAATGAAAAAAGACTTGAAACATTCAGGCTGTTCTCACACGGCGGTTGAAGATATCCCACGAAATCAATTTGTGAGTAATCCACGTAATCATGAAGCAGGAAGTATGAAGACCACAAAGACCGTTTGTCAACTTCAAAATAAAAGTTGATTTATTACTTAAATAATCACACTTCAGTAGTTATCCTAACCCAAACCACAATCTTCTCCTCAACCTAACGAGGACATAAACTACGTTTATTTTGAAAAGGCCGTGTTCATAAATTGACTCGTGTTGTAAGAAAACACAAAATATGTGGAGGAACTTTTCTCGTGAGATATCATACCAGACGTCTTATGAGGATATGTTGGAAACATTCGAGGTCCCAGAGGATGAACCCTTTTTTTCATTTAAGTGCCATAAACACACACACACACACACACACACACACACACACACACACACACACTTGTGGTGAAGTCCTTGTTTGTGGCTGTTTTGCAGTGAGATTGCTGCAGCAGACACCCACCAGATGAAGGAGCTGGAGAGCATTCTGACGGAGGCTCAGAACCTCGAGTCTCACCTGAAAGAGAACAAGAAGCGTCTGAGACAAACGCTGTCTCTGATCTCTGACAAGCTGCAGGGCTGAAGTCTGAGCGAATCGCTCATCTCCTGTTCCACAGTTCACCTGATGAGAGACACTGATATACATACATGTTCACTGTTATGAGTACTAAAGGACATTTTGAGATGATTTTTTGAAAGAATACTAAAATTAGAAGAACTGTTTGTATTACTGTTTATGAAGAATTAAAGTGCCCATGAAGTAAGAGAGACTTCTACATGTTGTCACTGTTTAAAGCTACACACCCACCCAAAATATAAAATACATAAAAAGAGGGAATTAAAAAGAAACGTTAAAAGTTGTCTCACTTCTCACGTGTGTTTTTAAAAAGCACTTTTGAGACAAACGTCCGACCAGCAGAGGGAACAAGTGCACCACTCTCACTTTAATAAACATATAGACAATGACAATTAATGAAATATATATTTAGAACTTGTAATATTGGAGTAGTGTTTTGGTAATTATTGATTTCAGTGACATGAAATGTCCAGTTTCTATAGAATAAAGTAAGTATGTATAGTATTCCAAATACATCAATACAATTTTAATATTTTACTCTGGAAAGTTTATCTGCACTTGTGTAATATAACATCTACCTTCAGTTAACGAGCACACATATATATACATATATACACATATATATATATACATATGTATATACGTATATATATATGTATATACATATATATACACGTATATATGTATATATATGTATATATACGTATATATACACATACATATATATATGTATATATGTGTATATATATATGTATATATACATATATATATATACACATATATATATATATATACATACATATATATACATATATATACATACATATATGTATATATATATGTATGTATATATATATATATATATGTATATATGTATATATATGTATATATACATATATATACATATATACACATATATATATATACATATGTATATATGTATATATATATGTATATATATATGTATATACATATATATACACGTATATATGTATATATATGTATATATACGTATATATACACATATACATATATATATGTATATATGTGTATATACATATATACACGTATATATACATATATATATACACATATATATATATATATATATACATACATATATATACATATATATTATTACTCAAGGATAAATGAATGAATGCACACAGACAGGATGTTTAAGTGAAGTTTTGTTTGTTTATTGTTTCATGCAATGCGTTTAAAAATGTACATTTTTAGCCCTAGTCATACACCGGTCATTCATTAATCATTAATCATTAATTGTTTTAACATGTTCTTTCTCCAACATGTGGGCGCCGGGCCAAAAGCTACACGTTCTCTTTATCAGTTCCTCGTTTGTGCGAAACGCAATAAAGATGAACGCTGAACTTCAACTGAACCTGAACTGTTCTTCTGTTCTTTAACACAGATCTAAGTGTTGCAATATTCTCTGTTTCAGCAGCCCTCATCTCAAACACGCATTTTAAATCGAAATGTTCAAAACAACGGTTTATAAGTACACAAAGAACGACGTACATCTTCAACAACACAGTTACATTATGAATAAACTCTTTCTTTATACATTCATATCTGCGACTTGACCTCTAACAACTCTTGAGACAGACCATATTTACATAGTTTATAACTTCTTTCCAATCCGTGGTTTTTTAAACACCTGGGATTTCCCTCGTTCACGCCGTGGCGTGGAACGTGCCGTGGAAGCCGTAGGGGATGTTGACGGGCACCACGGCTCGGCCCAGCTCCTCAAACGTCTTGGCATCTAAAACCAGCAGGAACGTGCTCTTGTCCTGGAGAAGGAATCGAGACAACGTTCACGTTCAAAGCTTAAACACTTGATGTATTTGAGCATTAAAATGCACTTTGGTTTCCTCTTAAAATGACAAATTTGCAGATTTTGGATCTTCTTAACAAAATCATCTGTATGTATCTTTAAGGGTATGTAGAGGCAAAGTCCCGCCCCTTCCGGTGTATATATTTGTTTCTCGCCATCAATTACTGTACGTATTTGTTTTCTCGAAAAATAAGGTCCCTTGGCGGTCAACCGTAAAAGGGGCGTGGCTTATGATTAAAAAGCCACACGTCTAAACGTGTGAGCGTATTGATTTACGTATTTTTGGCTGAGCACCACCGACCTTATTGGGCGTGATGACCACGGACATGATGACGCCGTCGTCCTCCTCGGTGGCATTAGGGGACGGTACGAAGACCGGCTCGGAGGGATAAAGACCGGGTTCTTCCCACACCTGTGACAAAATACGAGGGGGTTTACAAATCTGAAGACCTGTAACATCTGCAACATATCGGGGAGAAAAATGAAATCTAACTCACCTTCATGTGTTTCCCGTTGAGGTCCATCTTGATCAGCGTGTCTCCTACAAGATGTCTGAAGCCGCAGCCGTAGAAGTAGCGGTAGGAGTGGGTGTTGTACTTTCCGTAGTTGATCTGAGGGAACTCCAGACCTCCGTATTGGTTCAGATCCTCCCCGTGGAGGTCCTCGTGGGTACAGAAGACCTGTACGGAGGGAAAAGACAGCACTTTAACCGAGAAATACGTTTCCTGTCTTTGGTCATTCTAACAATTAAAAACTCTAAAACATTAAGTCATACATGTGTGGATGTATGCCCACCTTGTTCTTGGCGATTCTTATGGAAGTGGCCGTGCTGCCGGGTGGGTTCAGGTTTCTGCCGTAGGGCGTCTCTTGGTCCACATTTAGAGGCAGAATGAAGCGCCGTGGGAAGACTCTACACAAGGTGTTGTACACCTGATGGGGAAATAGGAACATCGTTTTTCAGTGTTTCAAGCTGCACTTGAGGGGCGGACAGCAGGACAGGGATCAGGACTCTGGTGGACCCGAGGAGGTGGACTCTGTGTTTACGTCATGATGCTTGGAGCTCAAACGCAGTCAACATTGACGGACAATAGTTTTTGTTCTTGCCGTTTACATTCCTTATAATGACACTAAATGATCCTTGAATCCTTTACTTATCAACCTGCTTACCTCATCGAGGTCTTCTCCAGACTTGCGCAGGTTTTGGACGTTGTAGTTAGTGATCGCCTGGCCGTCATCTGAAGCGCACATGTCTAAGACCAAGAAGCCGTCCTCCTCGTACGCGTTTATCTGGTGGAACGTCGACAGCGGATTGGCGAGGTACTGGACGGAGCTCACCTGGAACACGGGGATTGGAAAACAGAAGAATTAGAGCGCGGTGAATAGACCTCGGGGGGAACTCAAAAGGTCCACGTTGGGAGACTTACCACTCCGGTCTGCTTGTGGATCAGGTGGAAGATGGTGCTGAGGTTTGGGTCCCAGGAAAAGCCATCGCTGATGCTTTTCCCCCTCAGCTTTCCGGTCACAATCTTCAACAGGTCCATCTTGATGGGCTGCTCAATGAACACCACGTAGTTCTCGGACATCGCTATAAAGGATTCAGAAGATTACATCGGTTTCTTTACTCAAAACTCTGGACAGGGTGATTCAGTTCTAACTGGCACTGCGAACGTGTGAGTCCAACTTTGATAATTAGTTTGGTAATTGATTAACAAGGAGAAATTGTAAAAACATGCTTCTCAAATAGAAAGATTTGCTGACGTGTCACAGTAAAGTGAACTCTTTGGACTTGCGGGAAGACGAAGATGTCACCTGGGGTTCGGGGTACAGTGGCGTACGGTAGTTGCATCCCGAAACGGCCGTACCGAAATCAGTGCATCCTCACAGGAAGCCTTGCTAGAACACATGCCCCGAGGACTGAATCTAACGTCTTCAAGCGGCTCTAAAGCTTTGATTCAAACTCTTTTTCTTTGGGGCTCACCGAAGCTGTGGTAGTAGGACGGTTTGCTCTTTTCCACCGAGGGAATCGAACACAGCACTGTGGCTCCCTCCAGGGTGTCCTCTGCGGTCGTCTTGGTCGGCGGCACTCTGATGATGTTGTAGGTCGCTCCTGTCGAGAGAGAGTTAGTTTCTGTTTGTACATCGAAGACGATACTCAAGACAGATTTGGTGTTTCTTCCCCTTTTTGACGTACCTTTAGCGCCGTATGAGTTCCCCATGTTGTACGTCGTTCCGTCGGGCTCGGTGTGAGGGTGTGCGGTCGCTCCGTTCACTGCAATGAATTTGCTCCAGTCCACCTAATGGGTCCAAATACAGGAGCGCAAATACTTTAACTCTTTTACTTCTATGTCACGGTTTCATCCAGCAGCTTTATCGTACAACAGTGACAGTGATGAATGCATGTAGGTCAATAAAACGGACCTATACAGATTGTGACTCTGCAGGTTCATCAGCTACAAACCACGGTGATACCTTTTTAGTGGTCTCCAGGGTCTCAGGGTCCACCCTGTGCATGATGTTGGTCTCCGTGCTGACGTAATAATCGCCTTTGTAGGTCACAAAGCTCACGTTGGCGTTATCTGTGGGCTCTAGAGGTAGAAGAGAAGAAGGAAGACGTTGACGACAGCCGGGACAACCGCAACAAATCAGGGAATCCACATGCGAATTTGGTCAAATTAAACAAAAACAAATTCTTGGAATGTTGACCCAGTATAAACACATATATCCTTAAGAAAAAGTTCCTGTTCATGCGGTTTGACAGTGAAAATGACTCACTTGGTAGTTCAAATCTGGACAGGAAGCGCTGGAAGAAGTTCTTGCAGGGGTCCGGCATGGTGACCGTGCCGAACTCCGACACCGCGATGCGGTTGTGCTCCTTGTTGGCCTTGAAGCTGTCGCTGGACAGGAAGCGGCTCTTGTAGGTCACCTGTCCGCCAGCTATCTTGAACTGGTGCAGGAGTGCCATGCCGTCGAACCAGTGGTTGAACCTGAGGGCGGGGGGGGGGGGGGAGGAAAAGTCAGCTTTTGGGACGCGGTCGACGCTGGGGTTTTTTTTCGAGAAGATGGACACTCACTTGTGGTTTCCGATCTCGAACTTCCCGGGCCCGTTTCTCAAGAAGCTTCCTTCGATCCACTCGGGGATTTTGCCGGTGATGTCGGTGCTGATGGGCTCGGGGGTGTCCTCCACCGAGCTCACGATCTTCTCGATGCACGGCAGGCCGTGCACGTCCGTGAAGTGGTTGATGTTCTTCCTTGACTTGGATTTCATGAGTGCTGTACAGAAAAAAAAAGTCACATTTTCAGAACAGGAACAATAATAATTAGAAGTCTAAATAGTTCTTGCAGAAGCAGATGTTTACCTGGGGCGTTGATCTGCTGGTGTGTGATGGTGGCCATGGCTGCAGCTTTGTCTCTTCCCTGAGTGTGGAGTCCTTCTCCAACCCTGGCTCAGCTTTATACTGTCCTCCGCCTGTGACCCCCCCCTCCCCTTAGAAATCAGCCAGATAAGTCGATTTCAGGCTTACATAATCCTCTAAAAACAGTGCGTCGTAATCACAAGATGATACAAGTAACTTATTCACAGAGATAATTACTTGATCTAAACTTAAGAGTTGCTCCTTAAGCAACTCCTATTTTAAGCATTTTAAGTATTTCCTAAACCTCATTTTATTTAGTGTTGTGTTATAACACCCTGACACAAAAGATACTTTCAATTGAAACACATCGGTTTAAAGTTCAGTGACACGCAAAAAAAACCCCATCTAATTGACATTTGTATATTTGTATATTTGTATATTTGGATCCTCCAGCAGAGACCTGGTCCACCGTGGACAGACCCGGATCCTCCAGCAGAGACCAGTCCACCGTGGACAGACCCGGATCCTCCAGCAGAGACGTGGTTCACGGTGGACAGACCCAGATCCTCCAGCAGAGACCTGGTCCACGGTGGACAGACCCAGATCTGGCTTCACCCGCAGCCTTGGACCTGCAGTCGGAGCTCCGGAGGGAGGAGGAGAGCTCAGCTCCCGGCAGCAGCAGCAGCGTCTCCTCCTCCTCCTCCTCCTCCTCCAGGAGCAGAGCTTCTCCTCTCTGCTGGAGATCCAGGGCGTATTGCTGGACCCACAGGAGGAAAGGGAGGCAACGGGAGAACCAGAACCAGGACTGAGAGGGTCAGACTGTCAGACCCTGCTGCAGTAAAATGAGAGGTTTTCTAAAGGGACTCTGGTGCTCAGAGACACTACACAGAAGTTCCTCACAGTAATTTATTATATATAGATCTATCTATATCTATATCTATATATATATCTATATATATATATATATATAGATATAGATATAATGTATTCATCAGCAGGGGGAAATTTGTTGACCATAATCACCAGTAATATTATACACCAGTAATAATAACCATGTTAATGTTATTTGCACCCTTATTATCAAGTCTGACAGAAATATCAATAGAAGTACACAACTTGTTTTTATCTTTTGGTTTTGCAAACGTTTATTTCTGGAATAATTGAAGCCTTTGATGTCTGTTGCTACGTGGGGTTCAGCCCCTGGAGGTGTCGAGTCACTGTACATCACGCATAGAGGGGAGTGGGAAGCATTTTATGGCTCCTGTGGGGGCACCGAGAGGTGGATCAGTTAACTGACAACAAGGCACGACTTGTTCTCAACGGCCTCAGATATGTAGGTCAGGTTGACGGCGTAATCTAAATTGTTCATATAGATTATGTAGTTATTAACGTGTTCTTTTTATCTCATTTTTATTGCAACAGGATGAAGGACTGATTAAGGTCACGGAATGACAATTCTTTGGTTGATGCAATTTGCTGGTTTGTTGAAGTCGTCTTTTTACTGTTTTTACTGGTGGACCAGGTCTCTGCTGGAGGATCTGGGTCTGACCACGGTGGACCGGGTCTCTGCTGGAGGATCTGGGTCTGTCCACGGTGGACCGGGTCTCTGCTGGAGGATCTGGGTCTGTCCACGGTGGACCAGGTCTCTGCTGGAGCCGGGTTCACCTGCGTCCTCAAACAGCGCCGTAGCTCTGGGAGGAGCTGAAGGGGTTTTCCTCTCTTCATCATCACGTCATCTCGGACATTCCCACAGAACCAGCTCATGTGTTGATGATCGGACCCGATTAAAGGAGCATAACCGGGTCAGATTAAGAGCTTCTACTGTCAAAACGTCACCCCAATAATCTCCTTCTGTCGACGCATTTCTACTTCTGGCTTCATGAGGAAGAGGAAACGTGAACTAGTCTATCGCAGAAAATCATTCACAGACTTTTAAGGAACACAGCAGCTTTATTTCTGCTGCAGAAGAACTTGTGTTCTAATGATCCGCTCCAGTTCAGCAGCCTCTAAATAAACTGATTTGATCCCATTTTTTGGTTCCTTTGGGACATTTTAACCGCAGAAATTCCCACTTTGGGCTTGAAGGGAACAAGAGTGACTTGTATCTGATGGATGACAAGTGATGGAAAAGGGAACATTCACAATCAGCTCATTGTTTGTTTGTTTGTTTGTTTATGTTGTTTTTTTGTATTTGGGCTGAAGCGTCTCGTTCTACTCGGAGGCCCCGCGGTGCTCAGAGGAGGAAGATCGGCAGTTTGATCCCCCGTCCACATGTTGAGCTGTTCTTGGGCAAGAGTCCTCGTCGACGCACCGTTTGATTTGGTCAGTTTTTGGGATGCGTGGATCCAGTTTCCTTTGTTACCGAAAAGGCCAAATGTGCCGATCCATAACAAAAGTAGCCCGGATCGTCCAAAAATACACCGTCACCCTGACCCGCCATCAAAAACCTCAAACTAGTGTCAAACCAGTCGACACTTCGATAACGCCACGAGCTCGCCAACACTGAATCGTTTTCAGAATAGAAGTTACCATATTTGGAAGGCATCCCCTGCTTCATGGTGTGTGTGACTCTAAATGGAGCATAATGTACTAAATGAACATCATGCTGTATTGAAGAAGACTGTAAACTAGAGATTGAGACCATAAACTCATGTTTACAATGTTTACTGAGGGAATAAATCAAGAGAGAAGTAGAGTCATTTTAGACTAGACCTCTATACAACCAGAGGAGTCGCCCCCTGGTGGACACTAGAGAGAATGCAGCTTTAACACGTGAAGCTTTGTCTTCACTCGTCAGAACCGGAGGTCGCTGTCTGGTGAATGAGCCTTTGGATCCTGAATGCTGCTAGGAGAACACAGCGTCGGCTCCTGTAGTCAAACACTAGTTGAGTGTAAAATAAACCTGACGTTGAGGTTTGTGAGCTCTTTAAGTAGTGATTCCATGACGTGTTTGAATGTGTTATTGTGGTCCGTTGGTGTTTTTCAGATTCAAAAGACACTGTGTGTGTAATCCTCTTATGTAAATACGTTGTTTTGTTTTGTTTGTTGGAACAGACAAGTGAAGCAGAACAAATTTGGAGGGAAAGTTCGTCGTTATTTGTAATCCAGGAATAACGCCGGAGCCTCCGGGAGACGCTCCACACAGATCCACTCACACAGACGCCGGGACAAAGGGGACAAAGGGGACACTGTGTCCGTCGTCCGGATGGATGCAGAGACGTCTCTGTGTGCTGCTCAACTCACATTCACCTCCAGGGGGGACAAAGGGTCAAAGACGCTGTGATGTCTCAACAGGTGAGCTGGAGTGTCAGAGCGGGGGGGGGGGGGGGGGGGGGGGGGGGGGGGGGGGGGGGACATCTGGGGGCATAACAATTCAAAGTGCAGCGTTTACTGCCCTCCTGCCGTCGTTCTGAGGGGAAAACAGCTAAAGTCAGGCAGAGTTTACCGATACCAGCTTTACGATAAGGAAGTATAAAGAGATAAAGAGGCGTTTCACATCGCTGCCAGGTCATCATCTTTTATGCTAACGCTGAGCCTCTCACATCTACGGAGGATGAATATTATTACGTATCGTCGGTGATGATTTGTGGGTCGTGTGAAGAATAAAAGTGAAGTTTTCAACCAGTTACACTTAAAGGAAGTCATCGTTCACAGAAGAAGAAGAAGAAGAAATCATTTCAACAGTTCACATCACAACGGTTTAAATGTATATTAATCTATGTGCAACACAACTCTCATTGATAATATCTCTCAGCATCATGCCCATACTACTGCTATAGTTTAGCTTCTGGTCTTTTACTTGTATTACTGTTGTGTTCTATGTTGCAGCGGCGTCAGTATTCCTTCTTTTACGCTCAATGACTGTTATTCTATTGTTCATATATGTGTTCATATTTGTGTTCTTCTGTTGTAATCTTTAATGACATAAAGCTCATAAACGGTCTGTAGGGACACTTCAGAGGACTAGATCCACATCACAAGTAAACGTCTAACAGAGGAGCAGCGGAAAACCCCCTGACTGCAAACGTCACGCACTAACGGTGACGTGGTCTTGGTCCGGGAACCGGTGGGACCCCAGACCCCCGTTGGTGCCGGTCTACTTCTACTGAGCATCGTGCTGGTGACACGAGGCGCCTGAGCAGAACTCGACTCTTCAGAACAGCTTCTTTCCTCACAGACTCCTCACCTCAGCCTCCATCCTCCAGACACGATGTCATGTTGGGACTACGGCCCGCAACCCTGTCGTACAACGGCCCTAAACCCACCTGTTGTAAACGTGTGTGAATCTGTAAATAAGTACAGTTAGAACATCTGAGAACTAAGACGTTTCCCGTGACGACGGAAGTTTATTTTGAAAAGACAGGAGTCATGTGACGAGCAGATGTTGACACGCGTGTTGAAAAATGAGGAGTAACTTTTTCATAAGTTGATCGTGTGAACTGTTGTATGAGTCGGCAAAAATACAAACAAACAGCAACCGCAACAATGGAACTAACACATGTTTCATTCGTGACACGTTAGTGAGATTACGCTGTTCTTCTATTCATCATAGGGTCCATTCTATGTACAGCCTTTAAGTGCTCCCAGTTAACAGAAGAAGAAGAAGAAGCTCGTGATGGCCCTCTGGTGGCCAGATGACACATATTCAAAAATGTAAACAACTGTTTTTTCTGAAACAGAAGGAATCCTTCTATAGAACATCTGGTGAAGACACCGACTCTCCCAAACACACGAGCCCAGAGAACACGTCCACAACTTTAAACACGTCCACCTACTGTAAGGTGACTTATTTATAGGTTAGAAACGGATCCCACGCGCACCGGGCTGCAGCCCCCCCAAAAAATAGTAGACAATAATAGAAAATGAAACGGGAATAGGACCTTTCACTTCCGTGTTATGTCGGATTAGGAAACGCGCGTGCCAGTCCACACCTCCACACGCCGAGCGGCACGGGAGCAGATCGTGTCGGGAGGTGGTGACCGTGAGAAGAAGGTAACACAACATACACAACGTGTATTTGATGATGTGCAGACTTTAGAGGGGCGGCTGCTTGTAGAGGATGGAAACGTAACTTTATGCTGAAGGGTTGCCAGGTCGCTTATGTTATTGTGTATTTCCCTGTGCGTGCCGCTTTGTTTAAAGGTGACCGAGGACTCGCAGTGAACGCCGCACCCTGACAACACCTTAACCGTGTTTCAGACTTCAACCAAACCAGTTTAACGGTAAGATGACGTCACTCAGTTCAGACAGAAAGACTCGTTGTTCATCAAAACGCTACAATGTTGCTCTCTTATGAAGAAGAACGAGTCAACATTCTATGTCTGTTTTCTTTATTCGGTGGTGATGACACAACACACACACACACACACACACACACACACACACACACTTCTCTAACATTTAACACAATGTTCGTTCATGGAACAACTTGCAATTAAAAATCCTAAACTTTAAATTATAAATCTAGTATGTTAAATATATCTTTACAAGCATATGTATATTTAACATTAGATTTAATTTCATGTGTATGTATTTTATGTGCGTGTGTATATATATTTATGTATGTATAGAATATATATATATATATATATATGTATGGATATAGTATATGTATATAATATACTGTATATGTGTATAATATGTGTAAATATGTATAATATATAAGTATGTGTATATATGTGTGTATAATATATATATGTATGTGTATATATTTACAGTATATAATATATATGTATGTATATATGTCTATAGTATATATGTCTATAATATATATGTATGTATGTATGTATGTATAAATGTGTGTGTATATGTACATATACGCACATTTATATACATGTATACATACATATAGATAGACCCCCTCATTGTCACTGATCTACAGTATATGTAAATATATATATATATACTGTAGTATATATATATATATATATATATACTACAGTGTGTATATATATACTACAGTATATATATATATATACTACAGTGTGTATATATATATATATATATATATATACTACAGTGTGTGTATATATATATATATATATATATATATATACATACTACAGTGTGTATATATATATATATATATATATACACACTGTAGTATGTATATATATATATACTACAGTGTGTATATATATATATATATATATATATACTACAGTGTGTGTATATATATATATATATATATATACTACAGTGTATATATATATATATATACATACACACTGTAGTATGTATATATATATATATACTACAGTGTGTGTGTGTATATATATATATATATATATATATATATATATATATATATATATACATATATATATATATACATACTACAGTAGTAGCAAAGAGTGGTTTTGCGTTTCATGTGAATCAGCTGTTCGTCTCAGTGAAGGAGACTGAGGATCGAAAACATCCGGCTTGACTTTGTAAAACAAAATGTATCAACTAAATACACAGAAACATACTGACTGAACTCTTATTCATCACTTAAACAATAAAACATGGTACAAAAAAAGATCTTCAAAATTCACAGTGAAAAATGTTTTAATGCAGCAACAAATTGGTCAAAACAGGAATTAAAATCCCACTAAATAATGTATATAAACATAGAAGTGAACAGAATAGATCAGCTACTCATACCCTGACACAGCTATCCTTTTCCTTAAACTGTCACCCATCTATATTTGAATGTACGTTGTGTTTTCAGCAGCTCTCCCTGATGGCTGCCTGCAGCAGCTACTCCCCTGTTACATGTGTTGGGACATGTGAAAATGCCTTCTACTTTCACGGTAAAAGGGCTTTAAATTCTACTCCTGTCATATGGTGTGACATATTATACTGTACGTTATAATGTTGCTGATGTAATCCATATCCTGACGTCTTCTCTCCTGTCCACTGCTCTCCATATGTGAAGTAGATGCACCAGAAACAGGTGAGGCACTTCCTGTAGTTTCCTACATTTGTCGTAGAATAAACAGGTAGTGACATCGCAGGTGTTATAACATGTTTTGGTTTGTTTTTTTCTCCCAATGATGCAGCGGTGGATGGAGACAGTTTCCGCAAGTCTGATCTGTGCCTCTGTTATTGGGTCCGAAGCAAAGACAACAAATTCCTGCTTTTAAACTCTGAGCAGCAATTTCAAGTACAAAACGTAACGGAACTTGATCCTGGTAAGATGCAGCCAAATAAATACGTGTGTGTGTGTGTGTGTGTGTGTGTGTGTGTGTGTGTGTGTGTGTGTGTGTGTGTGTGTGTGTGTGTGTGTGTGTGTGTGTGTGTGTGTGTGTGTGTGTGTGTGTGTGTGTGTGTGTGTGTGTGTGTGTATACAGTTGTGGTCAAAAGTTTACATACACTTGTAAAGAACATAATGTCATGGCTCTCTTGAGTTTCCAGTTATTTCTACAACTCTGATTTTTCTCTCATAGAGTGATTGGAACAGATACTTCTTTCTCACAAAAAACATTCATGAAGTTTGGTTCTTTCATGACTTTATTATGGGTTAACAGAAAAAGTGATCAAATCTGCTGGGTCAAAAATATACATACAGCAGTGCTAATATTTGGTCACATGTCCCTTGGCCATTTTCACTTCAATTAGGCTCTTTTGGTAGCCATCCACAAGCTTCTGGCAAGCTTCTCGTTGAATCTTTGACCACTTCTCTTGACAGAATTGGTGCAGTTCAGTTAAATTTGATGGCTTTCTGACATGGACTTGTTTCTTCAGCATTGTCCACATGTTCTCAATGGGATTTAAGTCAGGACTTTGGGAAGGCCATTCTAAAACCCTAATTCTAGCCTGATTTAGCCATTCCATTACCACTTTTGATGTGTGTTTGGGGTCATTGTCCTGTCGGAACACCCAACTGCGCCCAAGACCCAACCTTCGGGCTGATGATTTTAGGTTATCCTGAAGAATTTGAAGGTAATCCTCCTCCTTCATGATCCCATTTACTCTCTGTAAAGCACCAGTTCCATTGGCAGCAAAACAGCCCCACAGCATACTACTACCACCACCGTGCTTGACGGTAGGCATGGTGTTCTTGGGGTTAAAGGCCTCACCTTTTCTCCTCCAAACATATTGCTGGGCATTGTGGCCAAACAGCTCGATTTGTTTCGTCTGACCACAGAACTTTCCTCCAGAAGGTCTTATCTTTGTCCACGTGATCAGCAGCAAACTTCAGTCGAGCCTTAAGGTGCCGCTTTTGGAGCGAGGGCTTCCTTCTTGCACGGCAGCCTCAGTCCATGGAGATGCAAAACACGCTTGACTGTGGACGCTGACACCTGTGTTCCAGCAGCTTCTAATTCTTGGCAGATCTGCTTTTTGGTGGTTCTCGGTTGACTCTTCACCCTCCTGACCAATTTTCTCTCAGCAGCAGGTGATAGCTTGCGTTTTCTTCCTGATCGTGGCAGTGACAAAACAGTGCCATGCACTTTATACTTACAAACAATTGTTTGCACTGTTGCTCTTGGGACCTGCAGCTGCTTTGAAATGGCTCCAAGTGACTTTCCTGACTTGTTCAAGTCAATGATTCGCTTTTTCAGGTCCATGCTGAGCTCCTTTGACTTTCCCATTGTAGCGTTTGTGTGCGTTTGAATCCAATGAGCCCTATTTAAATGGCCTCAGAGAAGTCACCAGCTGTAGTCACTCATAATCACTCACAAGAAGTTAAGAGGCCATGCTATGAAGCTCATTTCATTGACACAACTTTCTAAGTCACCAAAATTGCTAATTCATGTTGCTGTATGTATATTTTTGACCCAGCAGATTTTGTCACTTTTTCTGTTAACCCATAATAAAGTCATGAAAGAACCAAACTTCATGAATGTTTTTTGTGACAAAGAAGTATCTGTTCCAATCACTCTATCAGAGAAAAATCAGAGTTGTAGAAATAACTGGAAACTCAAGAGAGCCATGACATTATGTTCTTTACAAGTGTATGTAAACTTTTGACCACAACTGTATATATATATATATATATATATATATATATATATATATATATATATTAGTGCTGGGCAACAATTACAATTAATCGCGATTAATCGCATGATTTTTCTGCGATTAATCGCATTGTTATGCGCAAAATTCAATAATGAATTATTATATTTATAATAACTATCTGTGCTCAGTGTGTGACTTTATTGAAACGTTCCACTGCTGTGCAACATGAATACAATGTTCCACACGTTTCATCAGAATGTGTGTCTTCTGTCTTCATGACAGTCAGAGCATGTGAACGCAGCTCCCACTGTTCATCAACATAATGCACCGTAACTCAGAGGTGACGACGGTTACCCGGAGATGTCCGGTAGTCTCCGGTGAGAGACGGCCGGTGCGCGTTGTGACTCCGCCTCTTTTGTAGTCCTCTCCTCTTCGTACGACTCGTGTGTTCTTCTGGTGACGGTGCGTCTGGAGGGAGGCTCCTACATGACGTCATTCATGATCCTGAGAACGTTCCTCAGACCGACGTCTTCTCAACACTAGTCGTCCTCAGTTTGTATCAATCCACTTCTCTGTGGCGTCTGTTAGCTCGTCTTTAGTTTATCTCTACTTCTCCACACGCTGCATCAACGTAGTGATGAAGACTCCTCCACACAAGTGCTACTTTTCCCTCATGCTCGTCTTGTATTTTTTTCTTTTTAGACTGCATGTTTAAACTCCAGGTGTACAAGGAGTCAGACAAAAAGGGACGGAAGGGGAGGCCCACCATGCTGTACGTGAAGAACAATGGCAGCAGCGAGGACAAGAACATGGTGGTGGCGTGCTGCGGTGTCACCCGCAACATTTATCCTGAGGAAATGGTGAGTAGAAGTGTGCGGTTATGTACGCCGCGTACCCAAAGTGGTGGCAGCCCCGATACATAAGTTGTCGTATACAGTATCTCAAAAATACCAGGATGTTCTACTACACCTGGTAGCTTTTTGTAGTATGCAACCACAGACTGTATACAGGAAGTGGACATAGTCACGGTGACGTCACCTATTGGTTTACGGACTGATGTTTTTGAAGCCTTTGAGTTCGGCCATCTTGGATTACGGTCGTCGCCATGTCGTTTTTTTTTTTTTGCAACCAGTAAACAGGAAGTGACCATATCTGGAGTGACGTAGAGACGCCGTACACCTCTCTGGTAGAGACCTGTCAATCACTGTGTAGCCCCGCCCCCTAAAGCATCCCCTGCTTTATGGTCTGTTTGACTCTAAATGGACTGAGAGTTTAGCTGAATCTGACGTGGCTCACTCGTACGAAAGTTAAGATAATAACATGAGAATGTTCTCGCATGAGGTCCAGTGACTTTTGTCTCTTCTGTTCTGTGACCCCTAAGAGGACTTATGGACATTTATCCGCAGTAGTAGTGATCTCTCCCCGGGTCTCGCCAGTTCAAGCCGCCCACGCTCCCCACAGATTGAGAACATCTGCTGTGGAACCAAAAGAAAGAATGCAAAACCACCGGCTGGATAACAAGAGGAAGGGCGGAGGGTCAGTTCATATCAGGACGAGTTTAACCTCAAGATAAACAGTTTAGTGTGTCGTTACTTACTGGAACATGAAGCCGGTTTATTTTAAGTCTACGCCATATTGAGAGCATTTTCGGCGGTTTATTTTGCAACGAGACAACAGCTTACGCTTCCAGCTGTGCTCTCGACAAAGTCTGAAGAACACGTTGCCTGTTAATTCCAGCTCGTTCTCAGCTGTTTAATTGTGAAACAGGAAGTTGTTCCTATTTAAATCTAAGCGTCTAGTTTCTTGTACCAATAACTGCTTTCTTCTATTCTGCTTTGTCTCTTCCTGTTGTCAGCCTGCTTGACCAGATTGTACAGCTGTTGCTTCTCCGCGTACTAAATTGAATAACGTCTATTAGTAAAGAGGACTTTTCTACAAAATAAAAGCATGAAATTTGAAATGTCAAAAAATGAAAAAGATGAGGAACTGAAGCGCCAAAGCCACCAGACTCCATTGAAAGAAACAGTAATTTTACCTGTGGTAAAAAGGGCACCAAATTTTACCAATTTGGTAAAATGATCGTTTTTTTAATGGAGTCTGGTGTCTTTGTCGAGAGCACAGATAGACTGTATAGATTAACCCTTTAAGGTTCATTTAAATCCGGTTTTCCTCGGGTGTTTTCCTGCAGGGCGCTCTGCCGAAGGACATCGGGGAAACCCACCACAAGGCGTTGTTCTACATGACCGAACTCACACCGTCCAAAACGTTTCAGTTCGAGTCCTCCGTGTTCCCGTCTGAGTTCCTGGGATTCGCGTGCGACGAGGAAAACCCGTCTCTGAACAAGCTGGTGTTGCAAAAGAAAGGTGAAGGTGAAGTGGTCGACTCCTGTCAGGTCACGTTATTATGTAGTCAATGATTTCAAAGGATGTCATCCCCGCTTTTTTGTCAACAACTGACAACCTCCAATTTTTAAATTGAATTAATTACAACTTACCTTGAATCATAGAACGTGTTCAATATTAAATAAATACGACATTATTAAATACAACGAAGAGGTAGTGTAAAATATCGAAATGAACCAGCTCATAGTAATATGAGCTGGTATGTAATATTGAACACGTACGTTTATCACACCAGTAGAATTCAATGGACTCGATTAATATAATTACGGTAACATACTGTAATTTCATTTTCTGAGGCAGTTTGTTTTTTTATGAAACAAAAAGGGGAGAAATCAACTTACTGTTCTTGAAGATGTGTTTGGAGTTTTAAATTGAGTATGTTTTTGTTTTTTTATACATTTTAATATGTGCAGATATTTTGCTTGTTTTTCCATTAAAAAGTTGTCAAAGTCGCCTCTTGTATTGATGATTTTCCACAAATGTTTTATTTACATTTGAAATAGTTTTGCACTCCAAAAGAAGAATAATTAAATGATAAAAACGTATGTTTAGAACCATTTTCTTCCAGACACATTTCATTTTTAGAAAAGCGTAAGTGACCCTCGATAATTAAATTAAAGAGGTTTAAACTGTGATTTGTTCAGCTACACCCAACGTAACCTTCTATCTCTATTGTGAAGTCTGAAGAGCTTCTCTAAAGCAACACGTTGCCTGTTAATTCCAGCTTGTTCTCAGCTGTTTTATTGTGAAACAGGAAGTTGTTCCTATTTAAATCTAAGCTTCTAGTTTCTTTTACCAATACCTGATTTCTTCTATTCGTCTTTGTCTCTTTGTTGTCAGCCTGTTTGAACAGATTGTACAGCTTTTGCTTCTCAGTGTATTAAATTAAATAAAGAGGAATTTTTCTACAAAATAAATGTATTAAAGACAATGAGCCATCCTCTGACTAATAAATCAAGCTTTAGAACAGCAGTGTGAAACCGTTTGTTCTCTTCCGTCATATATATAAATTTTAAACATTGAGGTCATTAAAAAATGTAAATGTCCAAGAAAATGACGAACTGCAGCACCGGACTCCATTGACAGAAACAGTAATTTTACCTCAGAACACGGTTAGTTTGTCGCACAATAAAACAAACTATTGTTTTTCTGTATTTTGTACTCTTGTCATTGCAAACATTGTGTGTTCATAACATGTAAAAATAAATATGAAAAAGTATCTGTAAAGCCAACTTTATTGCGCCGAGGCAGAAACAGTGCAATTGTTTTCTCATCTCATTGTTGTGCGTTTTTAATCTGGAACAGAAATTACAAAGTAACAATTACTGAAGACGGAAAAACAGACAAACAAGCCGTCATAAACATTTACTGCAGATTTATTTTATACAGTGAACAACAAACCCAGAGGTATAAAAGTACTAGCTGCATGCAAGGTGTGTACTATTATGTAAATGATAAGTCGGCCATATTGAATGTTATCAAACAAAAACTGCCAGGAGCTCATTTATACTTCCAAAATAAAAGCACATTAATACTTTCACAATGTGTCGTCTGTTTATTGTCTGCTGACTCAAAGTGGGAGGAGCTTGTAATTCATACAATATGTTGCTGTTATTCCTGATGGGTTAATGGGCAAAAAAATTAAATAAAGTATGTACACGACGTGACGGAAACAAAATCAAAGAAGAAGAAATCAGCTACCAGGAGAGGGACCCCGAACATGAATGAAATAAGTTACGTGTTCTGCAGATGTTTTTGTCTCCGGAAAATAAAACGATTAAATGTCAGAATATCTTATTTTGTAATTGGACATAAATCAACAGGAGGACGTAGCTGATATATTTGGAAACAGAAAACGGATGTTTGTTTTGGAGCAACAAACGTCTGCGTTATATTGTCAAAAATGATATATTTATATATATATGTTTTTACAGTCAGCCAGGAACGAGAGGCCCGCTCATTTGCTCCAGAGCAGCGCGACGGCTTTGCAGATTCCCACGTCGTTGTAGTTGAAGTAGCAAAGGCCGGCAAAGGTCACCGTGGACAGGAGGAAGAGGCCGGCGTTGGCCATCTTGATCTTTGCGTCTCCGTGGACGTAGTCCGTCAGCACCTGACCGATCCCCCTACGAGAAGGAGACGAGGAGACAGGAGACGAGGATCGTTATACTCAGTAGAACATGTGGTTCTAGTCTCTGATCTCTGATCGTGTTTCTTTGTAAACAACCAGAGGAGATCAGAGGAGAGCTAGTAACGTTAGCAGCACCGCTAACGGCTAACCAACGGAGGTTCACTTCAGTTACACTATGATGCCTTCAGGCTCTGCTCAGTGAACACGAGGACTGGCTGAAGGAACATTATAGCGTCCTCCTTCTTTCCTTCCCTCCTCCTCCTTCCTCGTTACCCCTCCTCCTTTTCTTCCATTCCCCTCCTTCCTCCTCTTCGCTTCCTTCCTTCCTTCCTTCCTTCTCCTCCTCGCTTCCTTCCTTCTCTTCCTCCTCCTCTCTCCCTCTCCTTGCTTCCTTTCTCCTCCTCACCTTCCTCCTCCTCGCTTCCTTCCTTCCTTCTCCTCCTCCTCGCTTCCTTCCTTCCTTCCTTCTCCTCCTCGCTTCCTTCCTTCCTTTCTTCTCCTCCTCCTCACCTTCCTCCTCCTCTTTCCCTCTCCTCCTCGCTTCCTTCCTTTCTTTTCCTCCTCACCTTCCTCCTCCTCCTCCCTTCTCCTCTTTCCCTCTCCTCCTCCCTTCCTTTCTTCTCCTCTCTCGTCCCCACCGGAGGTTCACTTCAGTGACATGATGCCTTCAGGCTCTGCTCAGTGAACATGAGTACTGGGTCTGTGAGGTCTGTGAGGTCTCCTTAGTTAACCTCACTTTAACAGCTGTTCTGGAGGCGCTCCTTGGCGCTGTACCATCCTGTTCATCCAGAGAACGGTGAGAAGAGGAAGCTCCAGCGGCTCGTGACACCGGAGCGTTGGTCTGGACCGGCTTCGGTCAAAGAGGACTTGGCTCGAGCCTCTTCTGAGACACCGGAGACTCGTCGCTCCTCGTGACTGGGATTTGCGTCCTACGCCCGCTAAGCCGCTCGGTCTGCGCTTTAACTGACGGAGGAACACATCGGCGTGACGCTAAGCTAAAGCCGCCGCTTCGAGTCTGCAAACAGAGCCGGACCAACCGGAGCGGAAGTAAACGCTGCTGACAGCCAATCAGCAAAGGTCAGGAGGAGCTCAGAGCGGAGACATGAGGTCATGTCTCCGTCTCTAGTTCAAGTCTTCTTCAACACAGCATGATGTTCATTTAGTACATTATCCTCCATTTAGAGTCAAACAGACCAGAAAGCAGGGGCGGGGCTACACGCTTTAGGGGCGGGGCTACACGCTGATTGACAGGCCTCTTATTATAGTATGTGTAGTTATATGACGGGTGAGTCTCACCAGTGTCCGTGGAGAGTCAGAGCAGCAGCCAGCGAGTAGTCGACCACGGGAACCGGGTGGAAGTAGGCGACGGGTCCGAGGGCCAGCAGCAGGACGCTCAGCGCTCGCTCCCCGGTCCAGTGCAGGGAGGCGGCCTTGGAGGCGGAGCCTGCTGCAGAGAGACAAGAACAAACAGCAGATAGTCAACACACACACACACACACACACACACACACACACACACACACACACACACACACACACACACACACCTGTACGCCATCCTTACCTGGACAGACGTACACACACATTTAGTTATATTACTGTGAAAGAGAACCAGAGGTCTCAGAGGAGGAGGAGGAGATGGAGGAGGAAGAGATGGAGGAGGAAGAGATGGGAGGAAGAAGAGGAAGAGATGGAGGAGAGGAGGAAGAAGAGGAGGAGGAGGAGGAGGAGGAGGAGGAGGAGGAGGAGGGATGGAGGAGAAAGAGATGGGAGGAAGAAGAGGAAGAGATGGAGGAGAGGAGGAAGAAGAGGAGGAGGAGGAGGAGGAGGAGGAGGAGGGATGGAGGAGAAAGAGATGGGAGGAAGAAGAGGAAGAGATGGAGGAGAGGAGGAGAGATGGAGGAGGAAGAGATAGAGGAGAGGAGGAAGAAGAAGAAGAGGAGGAGAGATGGAGGAGGAAGAGATAGAGGAGAGGAGGAAAAAGAGGAAGAGGAGGAAGAGGAGAGATGCGAGGAGAAAGAGGAAGAGATGGAGGAGGAGGAGTCATGAAATGGACTCAGAGGAGGTTTGACTTCAACAGGAGGAACGACTGGAACATCTGGACTCTGTCCTTCCCTCCTTTAGAGTTCAGCTATTATTAAAAAGCAGAAATGAAAAACACCAAACATGTGGTTTACTATTTCTTGACCACAGCTGTTGTCTGAGCTTCATGTTCATCAGAAGTTGATCATGTGACTCTGGACAGGAAGTGAACAAGAGTCCAACCGATCCTTTACTGTAGGAAACTCTTTAACTTCATCATGGTCTTCTTCTATGTCGCTGAACTCACCGTTTGGTTTTATCATCACATCATTATTTTACAATTATTACTATTTTACATATAAATGTGTATTTCTCCTTTTTATGTTTGATGCATTCACTGTGTGTGCTTTTATTCTCTTTTATTATTATTATACATATTATTTTATTTATTATAATAAATAAAATATTTATTATAATAAATAAAATATTTATTTGTATTTATTTTTGTTTTTTAACGGATACGTTTGTTTTCTGTCATGATTTAAAACGAGCCACTAACAACTCTGAGACCTGACCTCACATGAACCCCTCTAGAGCTGCTCAATGTGGACCACAAGAGACCAGAACCACAGAGACCAGAACCACAGAGACCAGAAACACAGAGACCAGAAACACAGAGACCAGAACCACAGAGACCAGAAACACAGAGACCAGAAACACAGAGACCAGAACCACAGAGACCAGAAACACAGACACCAGAACCACAGAGACCAGAAACACAGAGACCAGAACCACAGAGACCAGAACCACAGAGACCAGAACCACAGCAATCAGAACCACAGAGACCAGAACCACAGAGACCAGAACCACAGAGACCAGAAACACAGAGACCAGAACCACAGAGACCAGAACCACCTGATCCATGTCACACACTGAGAGGTACAAATACTCTCTACAGTAAACACAACTACATCAAATCAGTAAGAGTATTTTAGTATGACACAGACTGTGACCAGTTCACTGTATTAATATCAGTCTGAACATTCTGACATCACCGTCACATGCAGTACTTTATGCACCGTCCATAGTACTACTGCATGTAGTCATACTAATACTGCCTGGAGTACTCCTCACACTGCATGGAGTACTCCTCACACTGCATGTAGTACCCCTCACACTGCCCAGAGTACTCCTCACACTGCATGGAGTACTCATCACACTGCATGTAGTACTCCTCACACTGCATGGAGTACTCCTCACACTGCATGGAGTACTCCTCACACTGCATGTAGTACCCCTCACACTGCCCGGAGTACTCCTCACACTGCATGGAGTACTCATCACACTGCATGTAGTACTCCTCACACTGCATGGAGTACTCCTCACACTGCATGGAGTACTCCTCACACTGCATGTAGTACCCCTCACACTGCCCGGAGTACTCCTCACACTGCATGTAGTACCCCTCACACTGCCCGGAGTACTCCTCACACTGCATGTAGTACCCCTCACACTGCCCGGAGTACTCCTCACACTGCATGTAGTACCCCTCACACTGCCCGGAGTACTCCTCACACTGCATGTAGTACCCCTCACACTGCCCGGAGTACTCCTCACACTGCATGGAGTACTCCTCACACTGCATGGAGTACTCCTCACACTGCATGGAGTACTCCTCACACTGCATGGAGTACTCCTCACACTGCATGTAGTACCCCTCACACTGCCCGGAGTACTCCTCACACTGCATGTAGTACCCCTCACACTGCCCGGAGTACTCCTCACACTGCATGGAGTACTCCTCACACTGCATGGAGTACTCCTCACACTGCATGGAGTACTCCTCACACTGCATGTAGTACCCCTCACACTGCCCGGAGTACTCCTCACACTGCATGTAGTACCCCTCACACTGCCCGGAGTACTCCTCACACTGCATGGAGTACTCATCACACTGCATGGAGTACTCCTCACACTGCATGGAGTACTCATCACACTGCATCTGCATGTAGTACTCCTCACACTGCATGGAGTACTCCTCACACTGCATGGAGTACTCCTCACACTGCATGTAGTACCCCTCACACTGCCCGGAGTACTCCTCACACTGCATGGAGTACTCATCACACTGCATGTAGTACTCCTCACACTGCTAGTACTGTAGTACTCCTCACACTGCTAGTACTGCAGTACTCCTCAGCAGTAGTACCAGTAGTACTGCAGTACTCCTCAGCAGTAGTACCAGTAGTACTGCAGTACTCTTCAGCAGTAGTACCAGTAGTACTGCAGTACTGCTCAGCAGTAGCAGCAGTAGTAGTAGCAGCAGCAGTAGTAGTAGCAGTAGTAGTAGTAGTAGCAGCAGTAGTAGTAGTAGTAGCAGTAGTAGCAGCAGTAGTAGTAGTAGTAGTAGTAGTAGCAGCAGTAGCAGCAGTAGTAGTAGTAGCAGTAGTAGCAGCAGCAGTAGTAGTAGTAGTAGTAGCAGCAGTAGTAGTAGTAGCAGCAGCAGTAGTAGCAGCAGTACCAGTAGTACCACCAGTACCAGTAGTAGTAGTAGTAGAAGTAGTAGTAGTAGCAGTAGTAGCAGCAGTAGTAGTAGTAGTAGTAGCAGCAGTAGTAGTAGTAGTAGCAGTAGTAGCAGCAGTAGTAGTAGTAGTGGTAGCAGCAGCAGTAGTAGCAGTAGTAGCAGTAGTAGCAGTAGTAGCAGTAGTACCACCAGTACCAGTAGTAGTAGTAGTAGTAGTAGTAGTAGTAGCAGTAGTAGCAGTAGTAGTAGTAGCAGTAGTAGCAGCAGTAGTAGTAGTAGTAGTAGCAGCAGTAGTACCAGTAGTACCACCAGTAGTAGTAGTAGCAGTAGTACCAGTAGTAGTAGCAGTAGTAGCAGTAGTACCACCAGTACCAGTAGTAGTAGCAGTACTGACCGTGGAGGGCCTGGGAGGCGTGGATCCTTGCAGTGAGCTGGTGAGGCGGCTCCTGGTGTTTGTGAGGAAGGCCCAGCGGTCGAGCCAACAGGGAGGTCTGGAAGAACAGAGCTGAGGAGAGGAAGACGAGGAACCGGCTTTCATTATAATAATAATAATAATGATAATAACACACTCTCTCCTATGACATCATAGTACAACACAACCTCTTTTAAAAGAGAGACAAGTTATGTTCTGTCACTACAATATATACAAAACTATTATTTTTTTTCCTTTTTAAAAATGTTAGGAATGAGTATTTCAACACGATGGAAGACCATTTCCTCCAGCAGAAAAAATCACTAAAATCACTACAACAAAATCTCAAATAAATAATCACTAAAAAAACCCCAACTCAAATAAATAATCACCAAAAAAACCTCAAATAAATAATCACCAAAAAAAACTCAAATAAATAATAACTACAAAAAAAATCTCAAATAAATAATCACTAAAGAAAAACAAACTCAAATAAATAATCACCAACAAAAATAATCTCAAATAAATAATCACTAAAAAAAAATCTCAAATAAATAATCACAAAAAAAAATCTCAAATAAATAATCACAAAAAAAAAATCTCAAATAAATAATCACCAACAAAAATAATCTCAAATAAATAATCACAAAAAAAAAACTCAAATAAATAAATCACTACAAAAGAAACAAAACAATAAAGTTTTGTTTTTTTACAAAGAAAATAATACATAATTTAGACTTTGTATCTCATAATTTCTCTTATTTATTTGTTTTCTTGTAAATTAAAGTGATTTGTATTTATTGTATTTGTTTACTGAGGGAAATACGTAATAAACGTGGTAATAATGTAGTGTCTGTAAACAGTCAGAGGAGGGCGGTAGTGAGCACTCTCTTTACCTCACATGAACTCTAACTGAAGCACATTATATCGCCCTTTGGTTCGTTTTATATGAGCCGAATTAAAAACGAAGTCTTGCCATCTCACAATAACGTCTCTTTAAAAGTGTCACAGTGTCCTAGTTCATCGTAAAAGAGTGTTTACCTTAAAATGCACTCTTTTTGTGACTTGTGTTTGGTTTTTCAGGGCTCTACGTCACGTTACAAGAACGCTTGTTAGCTAAAGTCGTGATCTTGAAAGCAGTAGTTAGTCTCCGCCAGGCGTGCTGTTTGTTCGTACGTACACAGCTAATATTCGGCTTCTCTTCTGTCGAGACGTCCCGCTGTCCAACTGTCTCACTAAAGTACACGTACGTTAAGACAAAACTACCCTAAAAACCGCTGAATACAGGCAGAAGTACTCACGTTTGACTCCTCTGCGACACACAGAACTCAACCGAACGATGGCCGCCATGATTATCCGCCAACCAAGGTTAACCGCAGTTACCCGGATGTGGTTGTTGTCGTTGCGTCGTCAGCGGAGCAAAGATGGCGGATGTTTGAGAGGATCACTAACTCCGTTTAACTCCTACTGGACACGGTTTTTAATTCAAGTACCTCCAATTAAGTCAGTTCATATTTTAATGTTTAACATGGGCCTTCTCCAAAAACTCTGTCATGATCCCAAACTTTCACATTATATTATTTAAAAAAATAAATAAATAAAAATTCAATTCAATTCAATTCAATTCTAATCATCTCACAGTTTATCATTTACTTTTAAATTCATTTTCATAAATATATATATATTACATTTAATTAATATATGTCTACGATATGTGTGTTATTTTGGGTTGTATTATTATTATTATATTGTAATCTATCTACCTTGTTTATATATATTGTTATTTCTTTAATTGTTTCTGTTTTTACCATATAAAGTACCTTTGAGTACCTTTTAAAGCGCTATACAAATAAAATGTATTATTATTATGACTTTTATTATGATGATGATTATTATTACAATGAATAATAATATGATTATTAATAATGAGCAGAACAAGTATAGTAAGCACCATGGGGAACAAGATGGTAAATACAAATTAAAATAATAATAATAATCAGATGTTGGTTACAAAAATGACTAACAGATAAAATTAAATTTAAAAATTAAATTTAAATAATAAAATGTAATTAATAATTAAACATATTATACATTATATTTATATTTTATATTTTATATAATAAGTTATAAATTATTTTAGGTCCACTCTTTTTCTCTCGAGGCAGCTCCTGTCTACCATAAAACATATTTGTGCGCGTCACGTGCTGCGTCACGTCTAGTACGTCGATTTACAAAACGTCACAGGGAGGCGCCGTCGCCGTGCGTCGCGCCGCCTGTGACGCGTAGATCAGCGGTAGAGTTTTGACAGGCTGCACGCTACCACTTGATTGAAGCCGAAGGTCAGGGCATAGCACGGGTCTACTGAGGCCGTTTGACAGACACCATGGACGGGTATGATAACTTCAGCGCGTCGGAGAAAGCGGAGGCGACGGAGCTCCAGCGTATGATCGCGATAGAGCAACAGAAAGCGCAGTTCCAGGCCCAGGTTTGTATGCTAACCATGCTAACTATGCTAACCATGCTAACTGTGCTAGCTATGCTAACTATGTTAGCTGTCTCTAATAGTGAAACTTCTTCCTGGAAGGTCTTATAATTCAAGGTTTATTTGATTTTTGAAAATTGGTTTATTATTATTATTATTATTATTATGATTATTCATATTATTATCAGTGTGTATTATCTGAATTATTATGTCACAGTAATGTAGTAAAGTAAAATCCATATAACAAGCAAACGATTCATCCAAACATAATAATAATAATCTGGTTCAAATCTTCAAAGATATATCTTCATCATAGAGGAATGTATATTGCATCACTCTTCTTCTCTGATTGGTTCAGGTCCACACGTTCACGGACGTCTGCTGGGACAAGTGCGTGGACAGTCCGGGCTCCAAGCTGGACCACCGGACGGAGACGTGTCTGGTGAGCTGTGTGGAGCGCTTCATCGACACCACCCTGACCATCACCAACCGCTTCACCCAGATGGTGCAGAAGGGCGCTCATTGATGAGGATGAGGATGATGAGGATGAAGGACTTTAAGAGGATGTGATGACATTAATTAAATGTTTTGTGTCGTGTGCACGACGGACGTTTGAATTTCCTGTAATGTGACATGAGTAAAGTGACACACTGTGGTCTCATGTGCGCCGTGCTGTCTGTGGTCCTTCATGTACGGAACAAAGAGAGGAATGAAGCAAGGAGACAATCCAGCTGTAGAGAGACGAAGCCCCGTCCCTTCTGGTGTCCTCCATGAGACCTCATTCAATGTGTATGGTAGTAGTGTGGTTATAGTATCGTTTGGCTTTATGTGAAAGGTATCGGGGAACTGAATCTCACTGGTTCGTATCATTTTGACTGTTGATACTCGAGTCAATCTTGGCGAAACCTCCGGTTCTTTAAGTGAAGTCAAAGCTTCACGTGTTGAAGCTGCATTCTCTCTAGTGTCCACCAGGGGGCGACTCCTCTGGTTGTATAGAAGTCTAGTCTAAAATGACTCTACTTCTCTCTTGATTTATTCCCTCAGTAAACATTGTAAACATGAGTTTATGGTCTCAATCTCTAGTTTACAGTCTTCTTCAATACAGCATGATGTTCATTTAGTACATTATGCTCCATTTAGAGTCAAACAGACCATAAAGCAGGGGATGCTTTAGGGGCGGGGCTACACACTGATTGACAGGTCGTATACGGCGTCTCTACGTCACTCCTCAGTCCAGATATGGTCACTTTCTGTTCTCTGGTTGTGGAAAAGAGGGACGTCAAATGTGCGACTTTCAAGTGATTCGAGTAATTCCGTATTTTCAGTTTTATACGTCAACAGTTTTACAGCAAAATGCGTTTTTCTTGAAATACAAAATTATCTTTTAAATTGACATGCGTGTCGTGGCACAGTTCAAACGTGAGCGGATGATGATTTGTTTCTTGCCGTTGACTTGCCGTTGACTATGTATATCTTTTTATGAATTAAGGTCTCATGGTGGTCAACCAGAAAGGGGCGGGACTTGTGTTCTCAATAGGAAACAGTTAGAGAAAAGGTGTAAAGAAACCACAGATTGGTATATTTATTCATATAAATATTTATTAAATGATAAACCAGGAAGTCAGAAATCAGATCTCTGTCTGCAACCACCTTAAAACACATCTCTTGCAAACTCAAAAACAAAAGTATTATTATTTATTAACATTATTAGATGACACTGATGCAGCTGGTTAAAGCTTTGTTTACTCAGTAGCTCCAGACGGAAAAGAAACAAAGGTTTAATATCCGGTAAACTATTTACTCAAAAGTAGATTTTAAGACCTGTTAACGGTATTCAGAGTAGAGTGGAATTGATAAGGCAGTTAATAGATAACCAATAAATCACGTGAGTCACTTATCAAGCAAAAAATGCCAAATATTGATTAAACAATGAAATAAGTTAATTGTCAGTAGACTTGAATATTCTGTCAATAAGCAAAACAAGCAATTAGCATACACCGCCTCGGACTCTCGGACACTTTTTCCACAATTTTCTGACTGAATTGTTTTGTATAAAGTATAAAAAGCACGTTTATCAGAGCTGAAGATAGTTTCTGCTCTTTATTAGGGTTAAAATCATGGCATCTCTGCATGCATCCTGTAAACAGTGAAGCCCTGAAGACCAGCGCCACGGGGATGATGATGATGATGAGGATTCAACCGGTCTTCACGCTGATCTTTGTGGAGTCTCATCACGATTTACACCCAAATCAATAAATATGTACAGAACACAAACATACCCGTGACATCAGAAGGGGTTCACACTGGTGCACCAGTATCCTCAGCCGGATCACGAAGGGACGGATGCGTTCCTGAAGACTAAACCGTGAGGCTGTTGATATTCCTCGCCGCCCTGAGGGCAGACTTCATGGCGGTTTCGATCCACCCGTGCGGCGTGGCGGTGTGTTCTCCCGCGAAGTGCACCCGCCCCTCGCTCTGGAACAGCTCGCTGGCGTACTGGCCCTGCTGGTAGGGCGTGAACAGGGCGAACGCTCCCAGACTGTACGGATCCAAGCCCCACTTCTTCACCAGGCCCCCCGTCCACAGGGGCCTGATGTGCTCCCCGTGGATCTTCACCAAGTCCTCCAGCACCACGGCCGTCAGTTCGTCCTCGCTCATCCCTTGGAAGAGGGTGGAGTCGTCGGAGCAGGTGTAGGACGCCAGCAGGGCGCCCGCCGCCGTGCCGGGGAAGCCGTGGCTCGGGTAGAAGATGAAGCGGGACGGCCGGTCCGTGATGCTCTTCCCGCCTCTGATGCCCTCCTTCTCCCAGAACCGCTCCGAGAAGCTGAGTATCACCTTGGTGGAGCTGGCGTAGTGGACCGAGCGCAGGGCCTCCGTCTTGTCCGAGGAGAGAGGCGGCTGGAAGTCGATGAAGACGGCGGCCTTGGCCGACGCCGTGACCAGGGCGTAGTCCGCCGTCAGGTTGCTCAGGGAGCCCGAGCTACGCCCGTCCTGGTACGTCACCGTCACTCCGCGGCCGCCTGCCTGATTGATCAGCTTGGCCTTGGAGTTGAGGAGAGTCGTGGCATTCAACATCTGGAATAAAGCCCTCGGGATGTGATCAAAGCCATCTGCCACCTCAAAGTACCTGGAAAACAATAAACACCTCTTAATAATGAACTATAAATTATGGTTTGTCTCTCGTTGGTTTGTGGACTGATGTTTTGAAGCGGCGAGTTTGGCTTTTTGGCCGTCGCCATTTTGTTTTTTGCAACCGGTGAACAGGAAGTGACCACATCTGGACTGAGGAGGAGTGACGTAGAGACGTCGTATACGTCTCTGGTAGAGATCTGTCAATCAGCGTGTTCTGAGCTAAATGCTAATGTCAGAATGCTAACATGCGCACAATGACAATGCTAACTGATGTTTGGCAGGTGTCATGTTAACCAACGTAGTTTAGCGTGTTAGCATGCTAACATTTGCAAAATAGCTCTAAAAACTTTGAGGATCACAAACGTACCATAGACTGAATATGAGAAGTGGTCGTCGTGAGACCACAGATTGGTATGTTTTTGCTTACGGCTTTGAAGCCCTGAGTTCGTCAGTTTGGTCGTCGCCAACTTGGATTTTTGCAACCAGTGAACAGGAAGTGACCATACATGGACTGAAGAGGAGTGACGTAGAGACGCCGTATACGTCTCTGGTAGAGACCTGTCAACCACTGTGTAGCCCCGCCCCCTAAAGCATCCCCTCTTTATGGTCTGTTTGACTCTAAATGGAGCATAATGTACTAAATGAACATCATGCTGTATTGAAGAAGACTGTAAACTAGAGATTGAGACCATAAACTCATGTTTACAATGTTTACTGAGGGAATAAATCAAGAGAGAAGTAGAGTCATTTTAGACTAGACTTCTATACAACCAGAGGAGTCGCCCCCTGGTGGACACTAGAGAGAACGCAGTGAGTATTTCTTACTCGGTGCTGTCGCTGATGTCCGACTGAATGTACAGCATCTCTATCAGCGACGTGTAGAAGAGGCTGTTTTCGTTCAGGATGTCCCCGATCATCCTCAGGGCACCGCGACTCAGATTGCCCACCTTCACCAGGTATTCCTGTCAGCAACCAAACGTAAACTGTGAAAACGTTCAGAACCAAACTGTGACCCGCGTGGCAACGCTAAGACGTTTACCTTCACTGTGTAGGAATCGTACTTATCAATCATGGCGCTGCAGCCGATGGTCTTGAGATCATCCTGCACCTGCGCACAGACTTCAGTCAGAAACACATCCTAACATATAACAATATGATAACATGATTAACGTGTTTGATACCTTCCAGAGCGCCTGACTGAAGAGCTGAGCTGCTGACTTGCCCCTCTCGCCTTCACTCAAGCTGTAGTTCAGCACGTTGGGGTTGTTCCCCACGGCGCCCGTCTTCTGTCGCACTCCGTTGATGAAGTAGTAGGTGTTCACGTCATTTTGGATGAAGGGGTTTAGGGAAATTTGCAATTTGGAGGCGAAGGAAAGCAGAATCCTGTGGAATAGGAATAGTGTGTATTAAATGTTTTATATATACGTATGAGAGAGTCAACATCGTTGTTTTTAGGCAAGACCAGAGGTGGATGAAGCACCGTGCTTAAAGCGGTAATCTTAATGATTTGCCTCTTTAAGAACGCCACTAAATCGAGTACTTGAGTACTCAGTTACTGTAGTTGTATTTATTGACGGCATCATCACGACTGGACTCACCTATGAAAGCTGGGGATCCTCATGGCGCCCACCTCTGCGTACCAGCCTTCTCTACTGTTCCTGAAGGTCTCCACTCGTCCTCCGATGCGGTTACTGGCTTCTAGTATGGTCACCTTGTTGTCCACAAAATCACACACTTTGCATCTAAAGCGTCCACTCAGAAACCGCGTGCTCGTGGTGACATCCCTGGTCGCTGTTTCCTCTTACCTTGTGTCCGGCGTCTTCTAAAAGCTTGGCGGCGGTGAGTCCGGCGATGCCCCCGCCGATGATGGCGACATGTCGGGGAGTCTTGGTGGCGGGGAGGCCTTTGACCACGATGTCCAGGAGCTCGCTGTAGTCGGCGTCCTGGAGGCACTCGTTCAGAGGGTCGGCAAAGATCCCACTCGCGGCAAACACCACGACCCCGACGAGAACCAGAGGAACCGACACTGGCAAGAGACGGAGATGATGTCAAGACTTCCTGCTCTAAGTTCCACCACGACATGCTGGGTTTTTATGGTTCCTCAAAAACCTCCAAAAAGAAAACTGGAGATGCAGCTTCATCCACAGAAACAGCTGATTCAAAATATCTTTTATGGCTCTATATATTTTTTTAATTTTAAATGTAAAATGTTTTCCAGTTTTTATTCATTCATATTTTTATTTTTTTAATTACACTTAATTAAAACGCATGCTTTCTTCCTCCCACTTTTATTTATTTCATCACCAAAAGGAAAGTTTTCTGTTTTTATTTTTTTTTTAAATGTACAACACTTTGAGCTGCATCGTCTCTATGAAATGTTGCATATAAATAAAGATTATTATTATTATAATTAATATTAAACAGCTAGAAGTGAGCGACCAACTTCCAGTGTCCCTGTTTTAATGCTGGTCTTACAAACACAACTGAATCACAAGCAGAACTGATGAGTAACGCTTTCTGCATTTTCACAAAAATCTACTTGTGTTGCACGAGTATTTCTGTTGTATTACGTCTGCATTCACTTACATGTGGACGATTAATTTAATAAGTCCATTAAATGAATATTAGCGGTTCATCTACTTACAGAACTTGCACATGTGAGGGTTCATCTTGAGAACGGAGCTCCACGGTCTGGACCTGCCCCCACCGAGACTATTAGAAGACAAGGAGACCTTCCAAAATAAAACAATTCACAGGTTTAGAATAAACCACACCATTATTATGAACGTATTAAATGATCGACTGAACTGAACATGTTCATTGAATCTGGATCTGTCTCTGCATTCCACTCACCTTGATCAAAGGTATGGTCTCGTACGTGGTCATGAGTCTGTCCATGGCTGAGGAGAAGTGAGCGAGTCCTTCGATTGAGCTAAGCTTTCACCGCTTGTGTCTGGAGGAGGAAGAGGAAGAAGAAAAAGAAGAAGAAGAAAAGAACCCCCTCTGGACGCGTGGTATGTGTGAAATTGCACACGACGTAATCTTAATGAGGGGGACTGTGTGGCTCCTCAGGTCTTCCAGAAATATTTTCCCACACCGGCTCGAGAGTCAACCACACTGAACAAATCAGATTAGTGGGGCCGGTCATCAGCATACCTCATTTCCTCCATCTTCACTTCTTTCAATATCTGACCTGAAAGTGCTCATTCAGTGGAACCCAACAAAAATCTTCATTATTTCTATTATTAATCTCCTTTATTTTTTGATGCATGTTTTGGAATTGTTTTTACCGCTTACCTGTAAAAATGTGTGGTCTTTATTCATGTGGTTAGTCTGGACTGGACACAACGTGTGGTCTTCATCAATACACACTTTTATTTTTTAGAGGCTACAGATCAGACATAAAGTCTACTTGGTCATTAAAAATCCAAGACCATTTAAACAAACTTCGACAGGTAAATACAATAATAGTAAAAATAATCTAAAGCAAGAAACAATAATCAACCAAAATAAGTTTAAAACATATATTAAATGATAATAATATTATTCAATAGTCATTTATTTATGGTATGTTTGGAATTAATCCACACACAGCAGTGTTTAGAGTTTTGGACTATTATCAGTACAAAGGTAGGTGTTGGTATCAGATAATAATGAAATAATCAATGTGTTTTTATAGGTGAAAGCAGGGAAAAGAAGTGATGGGCTTTGACATTTGTCTGTCCATTTATTCTTGTGAGGCGACGACCCTGTTCTTCTGTTGGTGGAGTTCCTTCATAGACTAACGTGAAGTCACGTTACCGTGGTGGAGTTCCTCTATAGACTAACGTGAAGTCATGTGACCGTGGTGGAGTTCCTCTATAGACTAACGTGAAGTCACGTGACCGTGGTGGAGTTCCTCTATAGACTAACGTGAAGTCATGTGACCGTGGTGGAGTTCCTTCATAGACTAACATGAAGTCACGTGACCGTGGTGGAGTTCCTTCATAGACTAACGTGAAGTCATGTGACCGTGGTGGAGTTCCTTTATAGACTAACATGAAGTCACGTGACCGTGGTGGAGTTCCTTTATAGACTAACGTGAAGTCATGTGACCGTGGTGGAGTTCCTTTATAGACTAACGTGAAGTCACGTGACTGTGGTGGAGTTCCTTTATAGACTAACGTGAAGTCACGTGACCGTGGTGGAGTTCCTTTATAGACTAACGTGAAGTCACGTGACTGTGGTGGAGTTCCTTTATAGACTAACGTGAAGTCACGTGACCGTGGTGGAGTTCATTTATAGACTAACGTGAAGTCACGTGACCGTGGTGGAGTTCCTTTATAGACTAACGTGAAGTCACGTGACCGTGGTGGAGTTCCTTTATAGACTAACGTGAAGTCACGTGACCGTGGTGGAGTTCCTTTATAGACTAACGTGAAGTCACGTGACCGTGGTGGAGTTCATTTATAGACTAACGTGAAGTCACGTGACCGTGGTGGAGTTCATTCATAGACTAACGTGAAGTCACGTGACCGTGGTGGAGTTCCTTCATAGACTAACGTGAAGTCACGTGACCGTGGTGGAGTTCCTTTATAGACTAACGTGAAGTCATGTGACCGTGGTGGAGTTCCTTTATAGACTAACGTTAGCTTTTTACTTCTGACGATTATATTCCTCGTCCCGACTCCTCGTCCTCACTCCTCGTCCCGACTCCTCGTCCCCACTCCTCGTCCCGACTCCTCGTCCCGACTCCTCGTCCCCACTCCTCGTCCCGACTCCTCGTCTATGCTCTATGGAGCAGCAGACAATTAGCTTAGCATAAACAATGAAAGCTGTGTAAAACGGTGAAAACCTAAAGCTCTTTAATTCATATCTTGTTTAATCTGTAGACAATAAATAATGTGAATACTTACACCACGTGTTGTGTTAAGTAGTGAGCTATAGAGGTGCTGGCAGGTCCTCGTTAAAACTTTGGAGAGGGCTGTTTGTGCCTGCTTCGTTGTGTTTATGCTAAGCTAAGCTAACTGTAGCTGGCTCACATAGCACACAGTCGTGAGAGTGATATCTTCTGATTTCACCAACATTATTATTATTTTTTGGCTGCATCATCAATTTTTTTATTTTAAACTATCTATATTTAGAGTCGGATTAGTGGTTCATAAGCAGGAAACATGACTATGAAGCAGCACGTGGGTCCCCTCAGTTACTCCACTCATCATGTAAATGTTAAAGGATATATTATGTTTTCTCTCAAGTCTCAAGCGGGTGCCGGGAGACGATTAGCTGAACTCAGCATAAACAATGGAAGCAGTGGAAACAAGGCTATAGCCTGTCTCCGTCCAAAGTCCACAACCCCGTCTCCCAAAACACAAAGCTCTTTAATTCACATCGTGTTTATTCGGTAATGCAAATAGTTTCATCACGTACAGTACAGTATGTTTAGCTGTGAGTTTTAGAGGAGCTGGCAATGCCCTCGTTTCAACTTTGCAGAGAGCAGTTTGTGCCAGTGTTTATGCTAAGCTAATGCTATATATATATACGTATATACGTATATATATATATATATATATATATATATATATATATATATATATATATATACGTATATACGTATATATACGTATATATACGTATATATACGTATATATATATGTAGCCACTTAAAGCCTCGTGGAAGCTGTAGTTGTTGAATGTTTTATATTCGTTAGAGACGTTCAGGTCCTATTTTTCTGGTTATTTTTCTGTATAGGCGCCACAGCGGAGGGTTTTTCCCTCACTTGAACTGACGTCATCACACCGGAAGTAAACAAACCCAGCCGAGGCTGTTGTCTCTCTCCGTCAAGACGCTCACGAAACCTACCATCCCGTGCCATGACAGCTCGCGCAGGTTAAACATATTTATATTATATTTAAGAATAAACTATAGCAGGGGGAACGTTTATCTAGGAAATGACGACACTTGCACGTGCAGTGTGTCACTGTTGCACGCGATGTGAAGCCTTAGCTAGCTGCGATGCTTCCAGACCTCTAGCTAAACATGTACTCATTTAAGATAAGTGTGAGTATTATTAAAAAGAGACACCTCACAGGACATCACGTGAGACATCAAACCAAAGGGGAGGATCTCACCTTTAATTCGGCATCAAAGCAGGACACCAACAAATTATTAGTTTGTTCATATTTCGACTTGTAGCCCCCCCCCCCCCCATGATCATGTTGATATAAATTGCTCCAGGTCGAATTACCTGTACGCCGAATGTTCTTTTGTTGCATTTAATGAAGTCTTAAAGCTCCTAAAACCACGTGTGTCCGTCGTTTACGTGACATGCGGCAAATTAGTACTAAATTGTTGAATTTTTAATCGGGATTTGGTGGCGCGTTCTCTCAGATAATCAGTTAATAACGGTATTTAATCAGGGCCGTACTGAGTCAAACACGGAGCACATTAGACCTGATGAACACAGATACAACTAGTAATAATGGTGATATATATGCTATATATTATATGTGCAATATATATATATATTATATATATAATATATATTATATATAATATTATATTATATAAATACAATATATTTATATAAATATATATATATATAATATATATATAATATTTATTTATAAATATTAAATATATATATATTATATATATATATTATATATATATATAATATTTATTTATAAATATATATATATATATAGTAAAATGCAAACAAGAGACATAGTGAAAACAAGATCAAAACAATTATTGTAAATAAGTAATAAAACAGTAAAAAATATTAAATAAGTAAAAAAAATCCACAATAACTACAAATATTATATATTCAGAATAATTGTTGTGTTGCAATATGATATATACAGACGGATTAACTACTGACACATAACAAGCATGACGTTGGTTAATGGAAACATTATAAATAGTGAGGCCAACAGTTCATTCTTACTCCTCAAACCACACCTCTTTAATTCATGCTTTCACACGTGAAACCTGATCCTTGCTCTCCTTTCCGTTCTGTTTTTTAAAGGCGTGACGTCGCTGTGACACGCATGAACTCCACGTCTCCTCCCGAGGGCGCGAAGCCGGACGGTCTCCTCCGCGGCGCGATGGCCGAGGTGCTGGGTCAGAAGAGCTTGCTGGGCCTCGGCGTGCTGGTGGCCTGGCTGCTGCTGTTCCACCTGCTAGTCAACATCTGGCTGCTGTGCGTGTTCACCAGCCTGCTGGTGGTGCTGGGCGGCTGGCTCGGCTCGCAGGCCGTCCTGGAGTCCAACAGCGTGGTCCACCTGGAGAGGTTCATCGCCCTGGAGCAGGTGAATGTGTTGCTTTCACTTCTCATTCGTAGACATGGACTCATCGCTGTATTCACACTCATTTCATCGCGGCTGTGCTTCAGGTCCCGTCGTCCGTGGAGGATGAGCGTCACTTGGACCAGGAGATCCACAACACGGTGAGGAAGATCATCAGGGACTTCGTCTCCTCGTGGTTCTCCACCGTGTCCTCCGAGAGTGGTTTTGAGACGGAGGTTCGGGAGGCCATGATCTCTATGGCCATGGAGCTGAAGATCCGCGCGAGACAGCTCGACAGGAAGGTACTCGGATCAAAGACGCGGGGTGTGCTTTAAGGGGCGGGGCTACCCGGTGATTGACAGGTGTTTTGAACCTCTGCAGGAGCTGACCCAGAGGATCCTGGATCTGTTCGGCTGCCACCTGCAGGACTACATCAGAGCCACGGAGCTGGTGTCCGAGCAGCCGGAGCCCCCGGCGGGGAAGCGGAGCGGCGAGAGCGACCGGCTGTGGCGGGCGTACTCCGCGGTGACCTCGCCTCACCTCGCCACGACCGGCGACGCGGCGCGGCTCAACTACACCCGAGCGGCGGTGGACCTGCTGCTGCACGTCTTGGTGCCTCCGCCTCACCTGGAGAGCCGCACGGGGCGCTTCGTGGTCGGGGAGCTCATCACCTGCAATGTGCTGCTGCCGCTCGTCGCCAAGCTGTCCGACCCCGACTGGCTGAACTTTCTGGTGATCGAGATATTCGGCAAGTCTCGCAAACCACAGGAGCCGGTCGCGACGGAGCGGTCGGCCTCGTCGCCATCTTTGCCGTCGCCGCCGCCGTCGCCACCGCCACCGTCACCGCCGCCGTCACCGCCGTCACCCGCTGAATCAGAGCTCGCTCCACTTCAAGAGACGCCTCAGAGAGACGGTGAAGCTCCTCCGCTGAGAGAAGCGCTCAGTGACGCCGAAACGCCGGAGCTCGCCACCTACGACGTGATCGACTCCGAGGACGCCGACTGTCCTCAGAGCAACGCCGAGGAAGAAGAACCGTCTCTGCCCTTTCTAACGCATTACATGAGGGGCAGCAAGTCCAACCCTTTCTACCAGGAGAACGACTCTGACCTGGAGTCTCCTCTGGCTGACTATAAGCGAGGCTCCATCGACTCCCTGGTGATGATCGGCCAGGAGGACGGCCTGTACGACGGGCGGAAGGAGCGTCCCGCGTCTGTGGAGGACGACAACGGCGTGGACCTGGAGGACGCGTTCCCCGGTCCGGCGGACGGCTCCTGTCCCAGAGTCCTGGTGAATTCGGAGCCGGTGGGGCATCCCGGCAACGGCTGCGACCCGTCTTCGGCGAGGACGTCGGGGGGGCTCCGGGACCCGGAGAGGGAGGGTTCCCCCTCGGCGAACCCGGCCAGGGAGCTCCTTCTCGGGGTGGAACAGAACGAGCTGACGGCGGTCGGCCCGGCGCTGGGCTCCTCCTCCCCTCTGGCCACGTTCAGCTTCGAGCCCCTCATCAGCCCCGACGGGCCGGTCATCATCCAGAACCTCCGCATCTCCGGCACCATCACGGCCAAGGAGCACCGCGGCACCGGCTCGCACCCGTACACCCTCTACACCATCAAGGTAGGGAGATCGTCCACCTGTGGCTCATGTCGGTTCAGTGCTGTGTAGCTTTGGTGTGGAGACGTTTGACTCACTATACGGTACGGTGTGACTTCTGACACGTTAACCTGTGCTGGTGTTTCAGTACGAGACGGCGATGGGCTGTGAGACTCCGGGGAGCTCCTCCCACACGGGCTCTGAGGACGCCGAGGCCGCTCCGTCGGGCTGTGGTGAGCCTCTGTCGCCCGTCCAGCAGGTGGCCTACCACATGGTCAACAGACGGTACAGCGAGTTCCTCAACCTGCAGACTCGGCTGGAGGAGAAGACGGAGCTACGGAGACTCATCAAAGGTGGGACGGAAGGACGGAAGGACGGACGGACGTGTGTTTGATTCAGTGTCTGGCTGGGATTAATCCATGCATGTCCCACAAACACACCTGGGGTTCTTGACCTAAAGGATCCAGTTTGACTGATGGTTGATCCTTTGATCTTTCAGGTGTGAAAGGACCAAAGAAAATATTTCCAGACATGCCGTTTGGGAACATGGACAGTGACAAGATAGAGGCCAGGAAAGGACTTCTGGAAACCTTCCTGAAGGTTTAGTGGACTTATACTGTATTATTTATACTTACTGTTATATTTGAATGCTGTTTCTTTATTTATCTAGCAGCTTTTCTTTATATTTTATTATATTTTAATATTTATTTTATTATCTAGCAGCTTTTCTTTATATTTTATTATATTTTAATATTTTTCTATTATCTAGCAGCATTTCTTTATATTTTATTATATTTAATACAGTTTTATTATTTATCTAGCAGCTTTTCTTTATATTTATTATATTTAATACAGTTTTTTATTTATCTAGCAGCTTTTCTTTATATTTTATTATATTTTAATACTTTTTTTAATTATCTAGCAGCTTTTCTTTATATTTTATTATATTTAATACAGTTTTATTATTTATCTAGCAGCTTTTCTTTATGTTTTATTATATTTAATACAGTTTTATTATTTATCTAGCAGCTTTTCTTTATATTTATTATATTTTAATACTTTTTTAAAAATTATTTAGCAGCTTTTTTCTTCTTCTTCTCTTTCAGCAACTCTGTGCCATCCCTGAAATAGCCAACAGTGAGGAGATGCAGGAGTTTCTGGCTCTCAACACCGACGCCAGGATCGCATTCGTCAAGAAACCGTTCGTCGTGTCGCGCATCGACAAGGTGACGTGACTCCAGGTCAAGAGCTGTGTTCATCAGGTCATCAGGACACGTCACAGTACGTGTGTGTGTGTGTGTGTGTGTGTGTGTGTGTGTGTGTGTGTGTGTGTGTTCAGATCGTGGTGAACGCCATCGTGGACACCCTGAAGACGGCGTTTCCTCGCTCAGAACCTCAGAGCCCAACAGAGGACAACGAGACGGAGACGGACGGAGCGAAGATGAGTTCTGACAAGAAGAGCAGGTATGAGTCCAGAAGTCATGCCTGATGTTCATGTAGTACATGATGCTCCATTTAGAGTCAAACAGACCAGAAAGCAGGGGATGATTTAGGGGCGGGGCTACACAGTGATTGACAGGTCTCTACGTCGCTCCTCCTCCAGTCCAGATGTGTCACTTCCTGTTATATAATATATATATATATATATATTACAGTATAACGATCACCATGCAGGTGGAGTTGCTGCTCAGTGACTTTGTTTGTGTGGTCTCAGGTCTCGTCTGAAGTTCTCCAGTAAAAACATCCCCTTCATGAACGGCTCGGACGTTAGACCGCCGGTTCTGTTCAGCTGGGAGCAGACCAGCGCCGTGAGTAACTCTCGTGTTCAGTGATCCAGTTACCGTTTCTCCTCGGGGCTAATCAAGCGTCGTCTCCTCTCCGCCGTCGAAGGTGTTCAGCGGGATGTCTCTGGGAGATCTGCAGGCCTTCGTCTCTGAGCGAGAGAAGATGTGCGTCAGAGTGGAGCCGGAGAGCGAGGACAGTCCGGTGACCAGAGAGGGAGGAGTCTGTCGGGATGACGGCTCGGCGGGAAAGAACAGACGGGAACCCGGTAAGAAGCGGGCGGGAGGATGAAGCGTGTTCCCTCGTCAGGCGGACCTGTAAGACTGGTACACCAAACTAGAACCACTAGGTCCTACATGAAGCGACTTAGGACAAAGTCTTCAGGTGCTTTAATAACACATAGTGACTCTGAGCAGAACCGGCAGCATCTAACCACACGAGGGCAGTGTTGTTAAATCTATGAGGTGAGAGGAAACATCATCATGTCTGACGCATGAATGTCCCTCCATCAGCTGCTGCTTTTACAACCTACAGTCATCATCATAATAATAATAATAATAATAATAACTTCATTTAAAAACAGAGTTTACAAAGTGACAACTTAGTATATAAAATAAAATAAATACAATAAAATAAATAAAATACAATGAAATAAAATAAAAATAAATACAATAAAATAAATAAAATGAAATACAATAAAATAAATACAATAAAATAAATAAAATGAAATACAATAAAATAAATACAATAAAATAAATACAATAAAATAAATAAAATGAAATACAATAAAATAAATAAAATAAAACAAAGCAGTAAAGCGATGACATCACATAAAACTAGTCAGTAAAAATAGTTTTTAAGAAGTGGTTTGACATATTAATAAAGGTCTGATCTCTGCATAGAACACAGTGGTTCTGTTGTCGTATGCCGGACTGAGTTGTGTGTGTTTGTTGTGTGTCTGCAGCGTCTGAGACGCCGCTGGCCGAGGTGGCTCTGAACATCCTGTGTCTGCTGGTGAAGGAGCAGTGGAGCTGGCTGTGCTCGGAGAACATCCAGAGGACCATCAGGCTGCTGTTTGGGACCTTCATTGACAGGTCAGAACACCAGAACAGAACACCAGAGCAGAACACCAGAACAGAACACCAGAGCAGAACACCAGAGCAGAACACCAGAACAGAACACCAGAGCAGAACACCAGAACAGAACACCAGAGCAGAACACCAGAGCAGAACACCAGAGCAGAACACCAGAACAGAACACCAGAGCAGAACACCAGAGCAGAACACCAGAGCAGAACACCAGAACAGAACACCAGAGCAGAACACCAGAACAGAACACCAGAGCAGAACACCAGAGCAGAACACCAGAGCAGAACACCAGAGCAGAACACCAGAACAGAACACCAGAGCAGAACACCAGAACAGAACACCAGAACAGAACACCAGAACAGAACACCAGCCACATGCTGGCTCTCTCACGGGACAGATCACTCAAGTACTCATCAAGTACTGCACTAAAGTACCTGTACAATACTTGAGTATTTCAGTTTTCTGGTACTTAACATCTCTTCTGACAGCTTTAGGAACGTTACAGATTCAAATAAACAAGATAAGGTGTTGTTGGTATTCACTATGTAAAGATAAATATTAAATATAAATAAACCAGTGAACTCCACGTTCACCAGCTGCACCGTTAAAGTGATGAACACATCTATAAATATCCAAATATTCTAAAATGGGACATTCTGCATAGTCAGCACTTTTAGTACTTCAGTTCCTCCTCAACTCATTTCAGTTCAGTGCTTTAACCTTTTACACCTTTCTGGATGTGCACCGGTTTACATTCACTCACACTCCACTGTTGTTCTGAAGTCTTCCTCCGAGTGGAGCGTCTTCAGAGTGAACCTGTGTGACGAGTCCAGAAGAACCTCGTGGAGGACTTGGACGTGGGCCGGTTTCTGGACGTGAACAGACGTCTCTCAGAGAAGCTGTTTGAAGGAAGGAAAGAGGTCCAACACCGTAGTGGGCGTTCATAGAGACGAGTCTGTGGACACTCTGTCCGTCCTCAGTGAGCGCTAACAAACAGATGCTGGTAACCTCGTTAAAAGAACACGTAAACCTGCCCCAGCAATGCAAATCATCCTCCTCTCCCTCCTGACACCCGTTGCCCCTGAATGACTCTTTAAAGTACCTTGTTTTTTTTTTAACGAGCGGATTGGAAACTTGTGACTCGGCTCAGGTCAGTGCGTGAGGACACATGGTTCCTCACACGGGGCTGTTTACGGGACCCTGGCTTGACATTCTAGACGAGCGCTGCTGTCCGTGTTAAACACTTAAACCCTACAGCAGGAGGCGCGTCGTCTGATTGCGCCATTGTGACATTTCAGTTGTACGATCGACTCCCCCCCCCCCCCCAAAACATTCGTCGCCTTTACCGTCCTGCTGCCGGTAAACGGAACATGCGGACAATGTTCTCGGGTTCTAGTGTTTGCGGACGTGAGCGCCGTGACCTCGCCCCCCCCCCCCCCCCCCCCCCCCCTGGGGTGTCGGCACCAGAATATCGCTGGTCTTTATATTGAGACCGGGCCTCTCTATTTATAAGACCATATGAAAGGCCTTGTGCTGTTTTGTTTGGCCTCGTCTATATCAGGCGGGCAGCCGTCGGTCAACGTGGCTCTGACAGCTCCACGGTCTGGATGATGGAAACACTGGAGCTAACAGTCACAGCTTCACGTGTTGAAGCTGCATTCTCTCTAGTGTCCACCAGGGGGCGACTCCTCTGGTTGTATAGAAGTCTAGTCTAAAATGACTCTACTTCTCTCTTGATTTATTCCCTCAGTAAACATTGTAAACATGAGTTTATGGTCTCAATCTCTAGTTTACAGTCTTCTTCAATACAGCATGATGTTCATTTAGTACATTATGCTCCATTTAGAGTCAAACAGACCATAAAGCAGGGGATGATTTAGGGGCGGGGCTACACAGTGATTGACAGGTCTACGGCGTCTCTATGTCACTCCTCCTCAGTCCAGATGTGGTCACTTCCTGTTTACTGGAAAAAAAGAAGATGGCGACGGGTTGTGCTGCTGCTGCCGTTACTATGCAACCAAAACCTGCGCGCTACCATGACGATGATGAAGTTGCAGTAGTTTAGCAGTTGACCTCAGTGACTAAACTAAACAAAGATAAATGGGTTTCCAGCATCTTAAATCCCTCACAGTAGTTCTACCGCTTCAACCCGGATGTTGTGACGTCCTTCAAAGAGTGAAGCAGGTCAAACACTCTGGTTACTAAAGCTCTAAAATAATGAACTCCTCCTCCGTTAATTTACCGTCGACGTAGAAAAGATACCTGCCAGCTCTGATTGGTTGTTCCTTGTCACATGATGCGCTGCGGCGTTCCAAGAAGTTGAACTACTACGACTAGAACAAGATAGCTTTGTTCATGTATCATTTTGTATCAAAATGCACTTTTTAGTTTTGGGGCTACAGCTGCATCCCGGTGTTGCATCACGACAACAAGTTGTCCTTAAATCTTTGAAAGTGTCTCCAGGCTGCGTGGATAAGCTGTGACGGAATCAGGGCTGCGTTTTGGGGATTCACTCAGTCCAAAGTCACATGTTGCTTCTTTAAAGGGAGAGATTTAAGCCCTTTGCACACGGAGGGACGTGACGAATAAACGACACGGAAATAATAACTAAATGTCTGTCTAGAGCTTTTATTGTGAAAGGTAAGAACAGAAGGAGGGGATCGTGGTCAAGGGTCAGACTACGGATTTGTGCTTTTGAGTGTCAGTTCTACAAAATCTGAAGTGAAATCAAAACGTCACGCTCTCAAATCTAAGGAACACTGTCTTGAATAAAGACAGGAAATAAAGTCCATAATGGTTTGAATCAAGGACGACTGAGTGTCATTGTGCAGCACAAAGACACGATCAGATACACTAGTAATGTATAGTAAGTATAATTCAAGCCAGCCTGCACATGTAGTCAATGCACATCTGTGTGTGTGTGTGTGTGTGTGTGTGTGTGTGTGTGTGTGTGTGTGTGTAGCCGTCTCTCTCTCTGCTCCTATAAATGGGGTCCACGGCGAGGCCCTGGTTTGGGGGGGACATCTGATTTTTATGGACTGGAAAGTGGGACAGTTTAAGATGAATATAGTCTCTTTCTCTCTAGACGGCCGTCTGGGTGGAAAGACGCAGCCGGAGCCAGGTTGTTGTCAGCGAGTAGAGGAGCTGTAGGTGACGTAGCCCGAGTGAGTGCAGCCGCGCTGCGTCAGCGCCACCGCCGCCGCTCACCGGGATTACTGCGTGTTCTGTTTGGTCGAGTGCGTCTCTGTAAACACAACGCTTTGTTTATCTGTCCAGCGAAGAACAGTCAGTGAACTCCAGCTGGTGACAAATAAGGGACTACGTCTACACGCTCGTGTTCCACTGTTATTGTGAATACGACAACATTCTGAATTAGATCATGGTTCACGTAAACATCATATTATGACGCTTAAATCATTCAAATCATGTGTGATATGTTGATATAGTTCAGGTTCTAGGATCGTTCCTTGGACATGTGTACAGCTCATTAGAAATATTGTCTTTTTCGGAATAGCGTTACGACGCTAATGTCAGCCTTTAAACTGGTGATGTCATTCCATCAATGCGTGAGTGCTGTGCCGTGCCGTTCCGTGTCGTTCCGCGCCGCGCCATACTGTACCGTGCCGTACTGTACCGTGCCGTATTGTACCGTGCCGTACCGCGCCGCGCCGTACTGTACCGTGCCGTACTGTACCGTGCCGTATTGTGCCGTGCCGTACTGTACCGTACTGTACCGTGCCATACTGTACCGTGCCGTACTGTACCGTGCCGTGCCGTACTGTACCGTGCCGTACTGTACCGTGCCGTACTGTACTGTACCGTGCCGTACTGTACCGTGCCGTACCGCGCCGTGCCGTACTGTACCGCGCCGCGCCGTACTGTACCGTGCCGTACTGTACCGTGCCGTACCGCGCCGTGCCGTACTGTACCGCGCCGCGCCGTACTGTACCGTGCCGTACCGCGCCGTGCCGTACTGTACCGCGCCACGCCGTACTGTACCGTGCCGTACTGTACCGTGCCGTACCGCGCCGCGCCGTACTGTACCGTGCCGTACCGCGCCGCGCCGTACTGTACCGTGCCGTACCGCGCCGCGCCGCGCCGTACTGTACCGTGCCGCGCAGTACCGTACTGTATCGCACCGCGCCGTACTGTACCGCGTCGTACTGTACCGCGCCGTACTGTACCGCGCCGTGCAGTACCGTACTGTACCGTGCCGTACTGTACCGTACTGTACTGTACCGTGCCGTACCGCGCCGTGCCGTACTGTACCGCGCCGCGCCGTACTGTACCGTGCCGTACTGTACCGTGCCGTACTGTACCGTGCCGTACCGCGCCGCGCCGTACTGTACCGTGCCGCGCAGTACCGTACTGTATCGCACCGCACCGTACTGTACCGCGTCGTACTGTACCGCGCCGTACTGTACCGCGCCGTGCAGTACCGTACTGTACCGTGCCATACTGTACCGTACTGTACCGTGCCGCACCGTGGAAATGTGGAATAAGTTGCTCTGTCTTTTTCATTGTGTGCTTCCTTCTTTCCTCTCTCACCAAACTTCAATGTGGCAACCTCCGTTCTGCCAGTTTTCCTTTTTCTGTTCCTGCACCTGTCGACACAATGACATGATTCTTTTATTTTTACTCCCTAAAAAAAACCTGGCGTATTAATACTTCCATAAACAAATCAAGTAGGGACCACGAGATCCGCGCTGACAGCTTGATGATGGAGGTGAGGATGAAGCGGAGCGCGGAGGATTTAACGCTTGTCAACAGTTGTTGTGGAGGACGCTCTCTCGCTCCCTCGCTCTCTCGATCTCCTGCTCCTCTGTTAATTAATACCCAGGGATCTCCCGTCTGACTCGCTGCGGGCTGCTTGGGTTTCATCGGCGGTGAACAACAAGTTGTTTTGGCTTCGGCGGGGGAGTGAAAGTGTTTTTTTTGGGGTGGTATTTTGCTGCTGCACTATTTAGCCTGTGACCACATTGTGGCGTTTGGAGAGAAGATGTGGTCATAACTCCAACGTTAACACGATTAACAAAAACACTGGCTTTCATAAGTACTGTGTTTCATTCACCGTGAGTCCATGATATTCCATCATTTTGTTTTTCAATGTGAAGTGTTGGCAGTCGGTCTTTGAATTCGGATGGATTCTTCCAGAGCGGTGAAGCGTGCCGTGTCCAATAACAACATTCTTAAACGTTAATCCGGTTGTAAGAGTCATTTCTTTACATGATGTTTTCGTTTTCAGGCGCATTAAGATGAAATTGTGAAGACCATGTCATCAAATAGAAGACAGAAATAAAAGGTCAGATATCATAAGTCAGACTCTCGCACAAGAATCCATCTCGTCACTCTTAAAGTGATGCGTTTGGACCAATCGGCAGCCTGGGGAGGAGCTAGTGGCAGATAGGGGGCGTGACTTAGGTGTGTTCGTGTTTGAACGGAGAGGCGACTGTTCAAAAACAACAATGGCGGCTCCTGACGATGTTAGCGTAGGTGCTGCAATAGCATAGAATATATTAGAACTGCTGAGTATTTCTACGTTGAAAGAAGAAGTATGATAGACTTCTATACAACCAGAGGAGTCGCCCCCTGGTGGCCACTAGAGAGAATGCAGCTTTAAAACACATGAAGCTTCGACTTCACTCTTCAGAACCGGAGAACCAAATTCAAGCAGACGTCGAGCTCTTGCCGTCTAAATGAAGCGTGAAATAAACAATTTAGTTCATTGGAATTAATAACCGCTAATATCAACTTTTTAGTAACAAGTTTAGTAGCACTGTTTTGATTCCTTTTTAATATAGTGGGAATGATTTACATTCATTCTCATTATCTGCCCAAGATCTTCCTCATTGCTAGTGCTTTGATTCATTTTGTATTATATATATATGTATATATATATATATATATATATATATATATATATATATATATATATATATATATGTATATATGTATATGTGTTTCACTTCTGCTACCTTTATAAACCCCTGCTAGCCTGTTATTCACCCTCACAAAGGCCACAGTAACACTGACGGCCCAGCTGAAGTCTGCTGTCACCAGCTGAGCAGATCCACATGTACTGATGTTTATTCATGTCGGTGGGCTGCCATCTCAGAGAGAACAAAATAATTGCTCAAACTAATTGTTTCAGGCACTAAAATGACTGCATGTACGAATATGTATCGGCAGATATTTAGTTTTAGGTATTAATAGCGGTACGAGTCTTGACTATTTTTAATCTTCTAGTTCTTAGAATTAATTCTTCTGGACGTAGTGTTTGATTTGGCATCTTTTGTGTGACATTAAAAGAGTCTTTGTTATGCCTTTAACATAACAGAAGACCTCATGCCGTGTTACTGTGAAGACATAATGATTCTCGGTGACAGTGATGTGGGGAATCTCTTTTTAAGGGATCGGACCCCCCCCCCCCCCAAAAAAAAAAATACCCCATCCATTCTGAACTCGGGGAGGATTCTTGACTCCGCTGGTTGTTTTCACAGCGAGGAGGTGATATCATATGGGTCCTGGGGCCGAGCGTGAGGTATAAACAGAAAACGCTGCCTAGAAGCTTCTCCTGTCAGCAGGAATTCACTCTCAGCGCTGAGTGTTGGGCTATACATGGCAGGTTAGGTGTTGGTGAGGAGGAGGAGGAGGAGGAGGGAGGGTTGGATGGAAAGATGCTGTTGTGTAATAGCTACAACCATAATAATAACCGTCACAGTGTGAAATACAGTTTAATGTTAACCATCAGAGTGTAAATAAAGTTTAATGTTAACCATCAGAGTGTAAATAAAGTTCTAACATTAACTATCAGAGTGTAAATAAAGTTTAACGTTAACCATCACAGTGTAAATAAAGTTTAACGTTAACCATCAGAGTGTAAATAAAGTTTAACGTTAACCATCAGAGTGTAAATAAAGTTTAACGTTAACCATCGGAGTGTAAATAAAGTTTAACGTTAACCATCGGAGTGTAAATAAAGTTTAACGTTAACCATCATAGTGTAAATAAAGTTTAATGTTAACCATCACAGTGTAAATAAAGTTTAACGTTAACCATCACAGTGTAAATAAAGTTTAATGTTAACCATCACACTGTAAATAAAGTTTAATGTTAACCATCAGAGTGTAAATAAAGTTCTAACATTAACTATCAGAGTGTAACTAAAGTTTAACGTTAACCATCACAGTGTAAATAAAGTTTAACGTTAACCATCAGAGTGTAAATAAAGTTTAATGTTAACCATCACACTGTAAATAAAGTTTAATGTTAACCATCAGAGTGTAAATAAAGTTCTAACATTAACTATCAGAGTGTAAATAAAGTTTAACGTTAACCATCAGAGTGTAAATAAAGTTTAACGTCAACCATCACAGTGTAAATAAAGTTTAACGTTAACCATCACAGTGTAAATAAAGTTCTAACATTAACTATCAGAGTGTAAATAAAGTTTAACGTTAACCATCATAGTGTAAATAAAGTTTAATGTTAACCATCACAGTGTAAATAAAGTTTAACGTTAACCATCACAGTGTAAATAAAGTTTAATGTTAACCATCACACTGTAAATAAAGTTTAATGTTAACCATCAGAGTGTAAATAAAGTTCTAACATTAACTATCAGAGTGTAACTAAAGTTTAACGTTAACCATCACAGTGTAAATAAAGTTTAACGTTAACCATCAGAGTGTAAATAAAGTTTAATGTTAACCATCACACTGTAAATAAAGTTTAATGTTAACCATCAGAGTGTAAATAAAGTTCTAACATTAACTATCAGAGTGTAAATAAAGTTTAACGTTAACCATCAGAGTGTAAATAAAGTTTAACGTCAACCATCACAGTGTAAATAAAGTTTAACGTTAACCATCACAGTGTAAATAAAGGTTTAACGTTAACCATCACAGTGTAAATAAAGGTTTAACGTTAACCATCACAGTGTAAATAAAGTTTAACGTTAACCATCAGAGTGTAAATAAAGTTTAATGTTAACCATCACAGTGTAAATAAAGTTTAACGTTAACCATCACAGTGTAAATAAAGTTTAACGTTAACCATCAGAGTGTAAATAAAGTTTTGTCGTTAACCATCACAGTGTAAATAAAGTTTAACGTTAACCATCAGAGTGTAAATAAAGTTTTGTCGTTAACCATCACAGTGTAAATAAAGTTAGTAGAAATTAACAGTTAGTAGCGAGTTTAGTAATAGAGTTTAATTTCAATTCAAACCACATTCCTTTTTAGAATGAAATAGAATAGGCTCTGCTTTTTCTTTTGACTGCTGCCCTATACATTTGGCATTGGGGAAGAAGAGGAGGAGGAGGAGGAGGAGGAGGAGGAGGAGGAGGAGGAGGGTTGCATGGAAAGCTGCCGTTGCATAACGCTGCAGGCTCTCATCAGACCCTGTGGACTGGAGGAGGTGTGGTGTTCCTGGACAAGCTGTTCCTGAGACGCTCCTGGTCGACTGCAGCGCTGCTGTCTGAGCGGGTCACATCTCGCCCCGTGCTTCACTCGGCGCCGGGCCCGATGTCTCGTCACTGTCGCCTTTTCTCGGGGGGGGGGGGGGGGGTCATTATTCCCCTTTTTTTTTTTTTCACATCCACGGACGTCTCCGGTATATAAATACTGTCTTCTGTTACCGGCTAACAGCAGTGTTGCTCTCTCTCTCCGATTCCTGCAGACCCGGGTAATCGTCTCGAGGGGCCGTCGTGGGTCACGTACCCGGGTCACTTCTCATGGCGGTTAAAGCTCTGCGTCCCTTTGTCCTTATTTAGTGTTACTCAGTCAGCGGGGACAGCGGACATCCTCCCTCCCCGGGACATGAAAGACAATATGTCTCACAATCGTCCTCTGCTCCCGGTAAAGTTAGAGCACACAGTGCCGCGTGATGAAGTGACCCGGCCTCTTCGCATCTCTGGTGTCCTGATTTTTTTCGCCGCTCACCTGAGGGCGGACCGGAGACGAGTCCCCGGTCCGTCTCCGGAGACGGAGCGCTTGTGCGATGACGTGTCGTCTGCTGGGCTTATTTTGAGCTTCGGGTTATACTGGTCTGTGTTTTCCATAGATGGTAACTCAAATGAATCCCAGCGGAGTGCAGCCGGCTCAGCTGCTGTTTCACGTGGTTGATTTAGTTTCTCTTGCATCACCCATTTGTTGGTTTTCCCCCCCGCCAAGTATTCCCAGCGTCTCTCCGCTTTGAATCGCGAGTCGAGCCCAACGGTTCATTTAATCGGTTGATTCAGAGCCTTTGAGCTGGTGAGTGTTACCGGACTCTCTCTGTGTGTCACAGCCGAAGACTCAAAGACAAACGCAACTTTAAATTCATCTTTGTGAAGAAGTCGGCTTTTAAAGCTTGGTTTTAAGTCAGTGCAGCAGGAAAAGCCCTAATGAGGTCGCAAACAGACAAATGAAAGTTAAAGTCCAACGGTAGGCTAACCGGCCGAGCTACTGCTCACCACCTGTGGGTTGAACGGTCCAGCCACTCCACTTGAAAGTGTGGATTCCACTGAATGTAACTGAGTTCACAGCTTTGTTTCAACACGTTCGTCTGCTGGTGTGACCGGGCCTCGAGAGGTTGGATCGTTTCAGTCCACAGATATCAAAGAACAAAGCGCTTCACAACCGGGTCACCGACCACTGAAGGGGTAGAAAGAGAAGAAACCAGCAGTCACTGACTTTTAGCTTCAAAATGTGGAACGACTTCCTGTTTCAGTGTCGAGCGTTTCCCAATAATCGAGGGTCACTTACACTCGTCTGGACTGGAAAACCAGGAACATCAAAGGCTTTTTAGGGGGGGGGAATTATTGGAAACAAAAGTTTGAATCATTCAATTCTTCATCTTTTGGAGCCCAAACTATTCCAAATATGAATAATACATTTGGCGACAAGGTCAGAGACCCGACCGGCATCAACGAGCCGGCGGCTTCACAGCTGAGTTAGAGGAGGAGGAGGAGGAGGAGGAGGAGGAGGAGGAGGAGGAGGAGGAGGCTACTCGTGCGTCTTTGGAAATTTGAGGGCAAAAACGCTCGAGGGGATTTTCCTCGTGTGTCACCTGTAAACGTCTCTTTCCTGGCAGGCCTTAGCGTCAGCATTAGGAGTAATCACTACTAGTAACCACTGAGCTGATTGTGTTTTCACCCAGCCAGACGGCAACCTCCGGTCCTAAAGAGGGAAGCCGAAGCTTCGTCGTGTCTTTAAAGCTGCATTCTCTCTAGTGTCCACCAGGGGGCGACTCCTCTGGTTGTATAGAAGTCTAGTCTAAAATGACTCTACTTCTCTCTTGATTTATTCCCTCAGTAAACATTGTAAACATGAGTTTATGGTCTCAATCTCTAGTTTACAGTCTTCTTCAATACAGCATGATGTTCATTTAGTACATTATGCTCCATTTAGAGTCAAACAGACCAGAAAGCAGGGGATGATTTAGGGGCGGGGCTACACGCTGATTGACAGGTCTCTACCAGAGACGTATACGTCTTCTCTACGTCACTCCTCCTCAGTCCAGATATGGTCACTTCCTGTTCACTGGTTGCAAAAAAAACAAGATGGCGACGGCCAAAATGTGGAACTGGTGGCTTCAAAACATCCGTCCACAGCACTGCTTCTCCACGCCAGCAGACGTTCGTAAACGTCAACATATTTTGCAGTCGTCTCCTCAGATGATCCACGCTTTGTGCATCAGGGTGACTTTAAAATGTGTTTTTTCCCTGTTGAATTGGAGCGACTTTAAGCCCAAAAGCAGAGAGCAGAACATCGGTTGGCCGCTTGACAGACAAGAGCTGGAAAACAAACTGGTGGTTTTCATGCTAGAAGTAATGCTAAGACTCCACCAGACCACAATCTCTCATATAGAATTACTTGGCATTTGTCAGCTGTAATTGGTTGAAGACTGTGTGTGTGTGTGTATGTGTGTGTGTGTGTGTGTGTGTGTGTGTGTGTGTGTGTGTGTGTATGTGTGTGTGTGTGTGTGTGCAGGGTCTAAATCTGTGTGTGGTTGCACGGGCCAAAAGGAAAAGTAATCTCTTTGGTGATTGCCATAAGATTGCAATGGTGATGACAGCAGAGACTTAAGTTCGATGGATGGCAGGAACCTTGACCCATGTGTGTGTGTGTGTGTGTGTGTGTGTGTGTGTGTGTGTGTGTGTGTGTGTGAGAGTGTGTGTGTGTGTGTGTGTGTGTGTGTCTGTGTGTGAGAGTGTGTGTGAGAGTGTGTGTGTGTGTGTGTGTGTGTGTGTGTGTGTGTGTGTCTGTGTGTGAGAGTGTGTGTGTGTGTGTGTGTGTGTGTGTCTGTGTGTGTGTCTGTGTGTGTGTGTGTGTGTGTGTGTGTGTGTGTGTCTGTGTGTGAGAGTGTGTGTGTGTGTGTGTGTGTGTGTGTCTGTGTGTGAGAGTGTGTGTGTCTGTCTGTCTGTCTGTCTGTCTGTCTGTCTGTGTGTGTGTGTGTGTGTGTGTGTGTGTGTGTGTGTGTGTGTGTGTGTGTGTGTGTGTTGATGTTTGTCGTGTTTCTTCCTGCTTGCTAAGATGTGACACATGGAACCAGGACGGTGTTAATATAAACGCTCCTGCCGGCAATTTGTCATTAAATTCTGGCTCTGAGCTGCAGCATCACATGTCTGTGTTTGAAACCGGCAACCGGGGGGGGACGGGGGGACGGGGGGACGGGGGGGGGGGGGGGACGAGGCGCCACGTCCGGTTCCCAATAAAAACCCGCCGTGAACATTCACACACAAGTAGAGCTGACTTTAAGACACCCAGTTGGGTGAAATCAACTGGCTTCACCACTGATTCAGTGACTGTGACTGAGTGATGTTGATCTGATGTGTTCATAGTTCATTCTCCACATTTACGTCGTCTGTTTAACACACAACGCAACACTATCGGCCTTTAGTCCACGATGCAAGACAGCGAGACGAAGGAGGCAAATGAATATGGAATCTTTCCTGCTTCATGTTGGCCTTCAACAATCCACCGCTGGTCAATACATTGAAGGTTATGGATGGAATGCTCACCTGGTATTTTGATGAAGATACTTTGCTGTTATACTTCATCTTAATAATATAAGTGTCATGCATGTAAACAATAGTTAATGCAACTAACGCTCCGGTTGTGTTTATGTTGAGGCTCACGTTTAGTTGGTTGCCAAAGGCCAAGAGTTCGTCGCGAATTTCTCAGAAATGATCTCCGATGGCAGCCTTCACTGTGGAGTCGTGAGGGTCTCCGTTAGTCCTTCACTCGTCCTTCATTCAGCAGCAGCTCAGCTCCTGGTCTCAGGAGATTTTCTTGCCGCGGTTATAATAAGAAACCCGGCGGAGTCCTTTTTTTCCCTCAGGAGCTCTCTGGACATCACGACCGGTGATTCAGGCAAACCGATGAACGATCTCATCTGTGTGGGATGTGAACTGGTTTCATCACCTCCACGTTCTCCTGCTGCTCTCTCTGATGTGAAACTGTTTACTGATGGTGGAAGTCTTAATGAGAACCGCCGGTAATCGGTACGAAGTCACGGGTTTCTAGTACGATGACGTCTTCCTACGATAATTTGTTTGTGGACTGCCGCTGTGAAGCCTCAAGTTCGGCAATTTCGCCGTCGTCATCTTGGATTACGGCCGTCGTCATCTTGGATTGCGGCCGTCGCCATCTTGGATTACGGCCGTCGTCATCTTGGATTGCGGCCGTCGTCATCTTGGATTACGGCCGTCGCCATCTTGGATTACGGCCGTCTTCATCTTGGATTACGACCGTCGTCATCTTGTATTGCGGCCGTCGTCATCTTGTATTGCGGCCGTCGTCATCTTGGATTACGGCCGTCGCCATCTTGGATTACGGCCGTCGCCATCTTGGATTACGGCCATCGTCATCTTGGATTACGGCCGTTGCCATCTTGGATTACGGTTGTCGCCATCTTGGATTACGGCCGTCGTCATCTTGGATTACGGCCGTCGCCATCTTGGATTATGGTCGTCGCCATGTTGTTGCTTTTTTCGCAACCAGTGAACAGGAAGTGACCATATCTGGACTGAGGAGGCGTGACGTAGAGACGCCGTATACGTCTCTGGTAGAGGACCTGTCAATCACTGTGTAGGACATGTAAACGTACTTTTCGTAAGAGGATACGATGCCTTCAGCGATAGACTTAACAGACATTTATTGAACTGAAAAGATGCCAGGTTGGAAAAGGACACAGTTGATGAAAGCAGGAGTGACATATATACATATTTATAGATATTTAGGACCGATAATTAACTGATAAAATCGATTTATCACCCGGCTCTTTCTTTAAGAAGAGCCGCTTATCTTGAGTGAAGAACGAGAGAATTGAAACGATATGTGGACTAAATCAAAACGGTGAATATTTAGAAACGTGTGCCATCTCAATGATACACATAATTTGTTTCTTACGGTCCGTTGTGTTTATGGAAACCACACAATACTGTGTTTAGTAAGACAGCAAATAGAAATCGATGTTCTATATTTAGATGATGTCCAGTTACAACAGAACGTCCCACGTCTGGCACATCTTTTTGTGCGATATCAGCACTGACCATATCAAAATGTGTATCACGTAACCACAGGAAGATCAGATCCAGAGAAGCGTGTGTGTGTGTGTGTGTGTGTGTGTGTGTGTGTGTGTGTGTGTGTGTGTGTGTGTATATATATGTGTTCATCCTGTCGAGCTCTGAGAGGAAGTCTGAGGATGTTGTATTTGTACTGTACTCAAGAGACTCTGCCTGCAGCTAGAACATGTGGAGGTGATTTAAGATAACAGACTTGTTGATGCGCTCACACAGACCACGACGACGCGAACGTGTTCCTGACTCCACATCTTGTCTGAATAACGGCGGTCTGAGCGCACGAGTCTGTGTTTAAAGTCCTGACGTGTCTCTGAGCCTCCGGTGTTTGAGGGGAAACGTGGTCACATTCATTTTCAGTATTTGTTTCAACCGGTCCACTCTCCTGAACGCGATGTCTCAGGAACGTCTGGTAGGACATTTCAAATTTGGTACTTGGACTTGAGAATGAATTAAATAGAATTTGGTGGTCGTGCCTTAAAGCTGCATTCTCTCTAGTGTCCACCAGGGGGCGACTCTTCTGGTTGTATAGAAGTCTAGTCTAAAATGACTCTACTTCTCTCTTGATTTATTCCCTCAGTAAACATTGTAAACATGAGTTTATGGTCTCAATCTCTAGTTTACAGTCTTCTTCAATACAGCATGATGTTCATTTAGTACATTATGCTCCATTTAGAGTCAAACAGACCAGAAAGGGGATGATTTAGGGGCGGGGCTACACAGTGATTGACAGGTCTCTACCAGAGACGTATACGGCGTCTCTACGTCACTCCTCCTCAGTCCAGATATGGTCACTTCCTGTTCACTGGTTGCAAAAAAAACAAGATGGCGATGGGTTGCGCTGCTGTTGCCGTTACTACGCAACCAAAACCTGCGCGCTACCATGACGACGATGAAGTTGCGGTAATTTAGCACTTAGCCTCAGTGACTAAACTACGTCGCTCCTCCTCAGTCCAGATATGGTCACTTCCTGTTCACCGGTTGCAAAAAGTCATGGTGGCGAAGGCCAAATTCCAAAATGGCGACGGCCAAATCAACTAACCAATTGCTTGATTTAGTTTTTTTCACCATGAGCACCAACAGGAGGATGCTCGACTAAGCTAAAACTGACACCTAAATTATTTTAGCATGTAAAGCATGCAGCGTAGTCATTATGTATTATTATGTTCTCCTGCTGTCTATTGTCCCTCTATCGTGGTGTTTGGTGCCACAGTGTGATCACTTTCAACTTGCTGCCAGGTTTTGCTGGTATTATTTAATAACTTGTTATTTCATTATCTGGATCATATTCTGATTGGTCTCAGCAGATGGAAACTCGCAGCCCTGGAACCTTTTCGGATGGTCCGTCTGCTGCGTAGCCCTCAAATTAAATCAGATCCCCGGACCAGACGCTGTCAGCGTGGTCGTTTCAACTGAAGTGTGAAGCTAAATTGAGACGCTCCGTCTTTAACCGCCGGGTTATTTTCAGGAACCAAATTCCTGACATAGACGCAGACGGAGGTTAATGGGGGAAAAAAACGCACGTTATTTTTATCTGCTCCCGTTTATTGAAGGTCCTCAAAAGACTTTTGTGGTCTCCACGTTTAACCACACGGGGAAAGATCGTCCTCATGTGACGCAATATTAGCGAAGGCTTATGTATATGTGTGTGTGTGTGTGTGTGTGTGTGTGTGTGTGTGTAGTAGGGTTGCATAACAAGCAACTAACAAACAATATATTATATTATAATTATATCAAATTAAAACCATTTTTGTGTGTTTCTGCATGTCTAATAGTAACTATGCCACTATAATTAATAGACATTTAAAAAACGTGTGTGTGTGTGTGTGTGTGTGTGTGTGTGTGTGTGTGTGTGTGTGTGTGAGAGAGATGTAGCAGCATTTCAGCTTCATTAAATATTAGTCCGCTTCATATAGCTAGACGTTGGGTTAATTTTCTTCTAAAACAAAGGAGACACGCCACCTTAAGCCGAGCCAACGCACATTCATTCAACGTGTTTTAATTTAAATGAGCGGCATCAACCTCCATCCTCCTCCTCCTCCTCCTCCTCCTCCTCCTCCTCCTCCTCCTCCAGCAGCAGACGGCTCATTAATTGTGTCACTCACTCGTCCAAAAAAAACTTGTCCTGTCTTCTTCTTCCCTTCTTCTTTTGCTCACGCAGCCACCCAAACTCACTCCTCTGTCACTTTTTCCTCCACTCTTAATTGTCAATTAGGGAATGTCATTTTCCAGCTGGGATTGGGATAGTGAGTGATTTTGTTTATTTTTTTTGCCGTGTCAGTAGAACTCACAGTGCAAACACATCGCTCGCTCCAACTGGAGAGAGTAGCTACATGCATTACTGTTACAATGTAATATTTCTATGCATCAAATCACTCGTAAATGCTGTTTTTTTTCCATTATTTACCCTTTATTTTATCGTCTCGCGTGAATCTGTCTCACATTTCTTTAGTTTTATCTTTTGTTTTCTCGATCCACACTCGTTCTGTCTTATTTGTGGCCTGTGATTCATCTGTGAAGCACTTTGAACTGCTCTAATCTGTATGAAGGGTGCCACACAAATATGATTCATTCATTTAAAGTACTCGCAGAAACCTTACAACAACACAACATTCGTGAAGCTAATTTAACATTGTTTTTGCGTCCATGTTCACCAGCTTGCAGTCGTCTTCTTCCTCCCGGTCGTTGCTGGCACATTGCTGGCACATTGCTGCATAAATCTTTTTGTGTTACTGCCATCTGTCTATGACAAGAATGTTCATTGCATCACCCTTGTGTGTGTGTGTGTGTGTGTGTGTGCGTCCTCATGCACGAGACGAAAATAAACCCACTCATTAAAATACACCGCTCCATGGTGCTGCTGCAGGTCAAAGGCTCCACACGGTTCCTTTTAATAAGACCCTCGATGTGTGTCAATGTTCATCGAACGAGAAACGCCGTTTTATTCGAGCTCTTGGCTCGTTCCCCACATTGGAAACCGCAGCTGACCAAACAATCTCAACTCGAGGTCCACTGACGCGATCTGGACCGTCTGATTTGGATCTACAGTTCTGAGGCAAATGAAGTGATGTCTGTGACATTTGTGAGGGAGGTTCCTCCTCTCATTGATTTACTCTGACCATTTAGCTTCTGTAGTTTTTAAGATTGAAACTTCTACCTGTTTTGTAGTTTCCCTCAACTGTGTTTACACTGCTAGAGATAAAGGTGCTAACCAGAACCTTATAGGGTTCTAGAACCCTGTTTTTTTGTTAAAGGTTTCACCTGGAACCCTTTTGAGAGGCTTCTTCCTAGAACCCAATGTAAAGGCTTTCATCAATAGACTGTATATAAGAAGTAGTCATCGTGACGTCACCCATTGGTTTGTGGACTGATGTTATGAAGCGTCAAGTTTGGCGATCTCACCATCGCCATCTTGGATTACGGCCGTTGCCATATGTTCCTCTCAGAGCTCTCTGTGGAGGTTTTGTCCAGAACCTTTTCACCTCCAAAGGGTGTAAACAAGAACCCCATCTAGAGGCTTCTACCAAGAACCCTGTATCCCTTTTTATATCCCAATCGATCTGTCTCGGCCCTAACCGTGGTTTTAGTTTACCAGGTCAAAACCTGGGGCCGTGGGAACCACATCCACCAGCCTTGGGCCTCATGAGGATGAGGTGGTGCTGCTCAACCTACAACAATCACGGTCCACAATTGCAGTTTACAATATCACAATTTTAGGCTTAGTTTCGGTTTCTCTTTCTGACGGAAGCGTTGGTCACACAGGATATGTTCAAAGACCGTCGGATACATGACAATCTGATGATATGACACTTTTTACAGGTTCTGGCTAGGATAAACGATGTGGTTTTGGCAATTGTTTAAAGAAAATATGCTTTTCCATCCCGCCGGTGGATTTTGGGGTTCAGAGGGTTAAGGAATGATAAACACTTTTTCTTGCAACAGTATGCAACAATCAGGAGATTTAATCCTTCTGGAGGTTTACAATCGTAGCACTAAAGCGACTCCCTGACGAACTGTAAATTAGCCCACATAACGTCTCAGCTCTTTATTGTGTCTGGCTGTCACTGGCTGTAGGTCTCTGTGTCCACATATTCCTGTTTGCAGTAGTCGGTCATAACTCAGAGTGATTTACTGAGCTTGTCTCTGACTGGTATGAGCCGGGGAAGAGACAAACTTCATTGTCCACCTGCTGTGCTTTAACCGGCCTTGACCAAAATACACTGTTGTTACTGGGGATGGGACTTAACAACGTACTAGTATTACCTGTGTTTGCTTGTGGTGGTGTAGAATTTACTTTCATAACAACCTCATTTGTTTCCCTTTTTAAAAGTTTGATTTTGTGGAATTTATAGGCTGAAATGGAACGTGACATTACGTTTTCATTAGTGAGTAATCACCTGAAACTAAGATTCATTGTGTTTTCCTTAGCTTAGAATGAACCCTTCATATCTAGGTAGGGAGCAGTAGGCGGGGTCCGCCATGTTTCTACAGTAGCCCAGAACAGACGAACCAAATCCTGGATCTAGAGAGAGCCTTTGGGTGTTTTTATGTTACCTAAAGGCCACCGTGGTTCTCTTCAAGCTTGCAAAGGGAGGGGTAAGGAAAGGGGTATTCAGATACCTGATGGTGCGATCTGCAACCTCACCACTAGATGCCACTAAAACACCACAAACTGGTCCTTCATTCTTTTAAACCCAGATTTTGCCCTTAAATATCCCCTTAAAGTGGAACTTAAGTTTAAGTTCTTCCATATTTCAAAAGAGAATAAAACCTGTTTTGGTTGTATTTTTGGGAGTCAACTCTCGATCCTCTGAATGAGTATTTGCTTGACTGGTTTCTGACCTGAAAACCTTATAGCCATGTAGTCTATGATTGTTGTTTGTTGATTCAAGATGCTCTTTTTCTTTACTTTTTCAGCAATCCCAATCAGCACCAGTTTGTACTTCCCTTTTGGAAAATACAGTAGATGTTTGTTACTCCAGCTCGCTAACGTTAGCATCGATTCCAAACTATAGACCGTTATCTAGGCCACTGCTTGGGTCCATGTTTACTTCCTGTCAGCTTAAGTCATTCACATACACTTCAACGAGAAAGAAACGGGGACACATTTGGAATGTGAAATGGTCAAAGGAGTTGTCTACGTAGCGTTTGCTGGTTCTCTGGGTTGTTTTTTGCATTTCAACTCTTTTTTTATTTGGATGGCCCAATATCACAAATCTAAAATTGGCCTCAGAGGGCTTTACAGTCTGTACAACATACAACATCCTCTGTCCTTGGACCCTCACATCAAATACGGAAACCGCCCCCCCCCCCCAAAGAAATACCCTGAAAGTGACCAGATAGTCAAATAGATAGATGTCAAGAAGTCCTTTGACCGTTCGTCACTCAGAGATTTAAATCACGATGCTGAGATCGTATGGAGTCGCTCTAGTCACAGATGAGACTAAGCAACGCCTCTCAACGCTGACCCCCAGCTGTTTTAATGGAGCGTAAGTTGTTCAAAATGTTTGGCCTGTTATAAAAATGAAATACTCAATTAATTGAGCTGTCTCCCAAGCATGTTGTTATTCTGCAGTTGTGCAACTTGAGGAATTTAAAAAAATACTTTCCCCACCACTATTAAGGCTTTTGGCATCTCTTGTGCTGTTATGAAATACTAGAGGATAAAAAACATGTATAATAGTGGAACCCAGGAATTTGTGTCTGGCACGTCTCGTCCATCCATAGCTTCTCTGAGTGCAGCCCAGCAGCGTGGTAACGGGCCAGAACAAGCTAATGAAATAACTTCATTAGGGGCCACATGAAGTGAGCAAAAGAAGCAGAACATTAGACCCAGAGGGTGGTCCCCGCTTCTTTTTAACAGGGCTCTGAGGTTTTGGACCATGTTGCATAACAGCATCTGCATGGTGTTACGTTATTAGGGTCTGCTAGTCCTGGAACACTCTTACAGTATTTCTACTGTTGTGGATATACTTCGTTACGGACTACTTTCAAATTGATAGTATCTCCTACAAGCTTTACGCTCCAGACTTGAACAATGCCCGAATACTGGAGCTACATTGAGATGTTTTTAGCTTTAAATAACCTCCTCATCCTGCCTGTGTGGCGACTGGCTGCGTTTCCACCCCTCAGATGGTAAATCTTGGCGTGAAAAAGGTCAGGTCAGAGTGAAAGGGGTCAACGTCTGCCTGCTACACAGAGCCTATTGAGTTCACTCATCACAAGACCTTAAACCCAGCAGTTATGTGGAAGACTTGGGGCTCAGTTTGAGACCGTGCCGGGCAGGACTCCACTGCTGCCCCTTCTAATCCCCGTGGGAAATGCAATGGTGCGTGGGTTACCTTTGCAGGGTTCGGCTGGTCTGAAGCCTGGATCGTTGGGCACCGGTGAGGTCAGCCGTGACGACAGGGTCACAACACATCGACTGTTGTGTGGGATCTTAAAGTCAGGAGGTTAACCAACTGTTGCAAAGGTTGTTTGTACCCTGACATGAGACACCGGCGGTGACAAGTGAAAAGTCATTTTTGGAGGATGGAGGCTGAGTTGAGGAGTCTCACAGCCTGAGGAAAGAAGCTGTTCTGAAGTCTGGTGGTTCGGCAGCTGATACTCCGGTATCTCTTTCCAGACGGCAGCAGGGTGAACCGGTTGTGTCTTTTAATATCCCTTTAGAACTTCGCAGGCGCCTCTTGTCACCAATATCACCGATGCTGGGTAGATGAGAACCAATGATGGTTTAATCACCCGCTGTAGAGCCCTCCGGTCCTGAACCCTGAACGTCTCATGACAGTTTGTGAGGTTTGCAGTCAGGATGTTTTCTATTGCTCTTGGCACGGGAATTAAACCTTCTTCTAGTTTCCTTAAGAAATACAGTCGTTGATGAGCTTTCTTCACCAGGATGGAGGTTAGTGAGAACCATGTCAGGTCGTTTGTGATGCTGATTCCTAGGACCTTCAAACTTGCTCTTCCTCAGCTCCTTTGATGTAGACAGGGGTGTGTGCCTTTTAATATCCCTTTAGAACTTCGCAGGCGCCTCTTGTCACCAATATCACCGATGCTGGGTAGATGAGAACCATCTCTCATCTTCGACCGCTTATCCGTGATCGGGTCGCGGGGTGTCTCTAGATGTTTCTCTAGATGAGAACCAATGATGGTTTAATCACCTGCTGTAGAGATTCCTAGGACCTTCAAACTAGCTCTTCCTCAGCTCCATTGATGTAGACAGGGGTGTGCGTCTTTACCTTTTTTTCTAAAATCAACAATCAGTACAATATCAACTGTGCTAATTGGAAACCACCGTTGTGTGTTGGTACATTTCAGGTGGCTGGATGTGGGCGTGGCCAACCTGACATGCACTTCGTACTGGGTGGTGTACCTGCAGGTCATCCAAGAGTCAGTGTGGCCTGGAGGAGCTCTGCCGACGGCACCTCGACTGGAACGCAGCCGGCAGGAGAAGGACGCTACCCGGCAACAAGCCTTACACTGTCTGATGAGACTTCTACCAGGTACGTGTAACGCAGACTAATGTCACAATGCTACCGGGACAATACATACAGTCATTGTTACCAGATTCCGTGCTCTCTAATATCATCATCAGCCTCAAAACCTGGGCCCTAGTTTCATAGAGTGTTAGAAGAAGAGGACGTAGTCGCTATGACATCACTCATTGTTTGTGGACTGATGTTCTGAAGCCTTGAATTCTGTATTTTAGCCGAAACCAGACGTGGCACAAGAGGGTGGAGTTAAGTACAATTGAACCCAGAATAAGACATTTTTAGGTGACCAAAAAGATTATAATGAACACCCAGCATGGACAACGCTGTGATAGAGACCTGTCAATCAGCGTGTAGCCCCGCCCCTAAAGCATCCCCTCTTTATGGTCTGTTTGACTCTAAATGTTCCATAATGTACTAAATGAACATCATGCTGTATTGAAGAAGACTGTAAACTAGAGATTGAGACCATAAACTCATGTTTACAATGTTTACTGAGGGAATAAATCAAGAGAGAAGTAGAGTCATTTTAGACTAGACTTCTATACAACCAGAGGAGTCGCCCCCTGGTGGACACTAGAGAGAATGCAGCTTCAACACACTTTTCAGAACCGGAGGTCGTCGTCTGCCTTATGTAAATATTTCTAGCAATAAAATGAATGCCTTAAGTTATGACAGAGGGATATGAAAACACGACAAACAGCTGGTCACACGTTGTTTTCTAATTCTGTGTCTCCAGATCTGATCTCAGACCTGTTGGGCTCAGACAAGTACAAACTCTGCTGGCAGACTGCACTGGACTCTCTTCAAGACCCCTCCATTAACAGGTGAACACACACACACACTATACACTCAATGGTGAAGATGATGAAGATTCTGTTAACAAATATAGTTAACAAAAGAAAGGAGGCTTATTAAGGTGTAACCCAAAGCATGATGGGATCTACAGTTTCTGAAAATAGGCAGTCTGTCGGTTTACTACTTTGGTCCAGACTGAAATATCTCAACAACTATTGGATCTAATTGACTTGAAATATCGTTCAGACATTCGTGATCCCCAGACCATGAATCATAAAAACTCTGGACATCCTCTGAACTTCCATTGAGCGCCATCATCAGGTGAAAATCATAGTTTGTTCATTACTTTGGTTTATGACCAAATATCTGCAAAAACTAATGTAGTAGGAAGTGCATACAGTGCAAAAGTTCCCCCCGTTTGGAGGCTCCAAGTGTTTTATACATTTAACTTTTAACATTTTTGTAAAATTTGGTTTGGCTGCTCATTCTCATGGAAGTGTTCGTCACACATGACGTGTTCATGGTCTGTCGGAAAGATGAAAATCTGATAATAATGAAGTTTTTTACAGCTTCTGGCTGTGATAAACGGTGTAGTTTTGGCGATTGTTTAAAGAAAACATGCTTTTCAATTGCGCCGGTGTGTTATGGGGTTCAGAGGCTCAAAGGTTTGTGCTGGAAATGGTGCAACCAGCAACAATAATGACACCACGCCATTCACTCAGCTCACAGCTCGTTGTCCACTCAGATGATAAAACACTACCTGATGATCCTCAGAGGATCTGACCTGCACGCTTTGTATACTCGCCACATGAATCGCTGTTTGGATGCGCTGGCTTTTGTTATCAAGCAGATGTGTCTAATGAAGTGGCCGGAGAAATCATACATCTTGAACACATTTCATCACCAAACAGACGGTTGAGTAAACAGCTGGAGAGGTATGAAGACAGACATCAGGATCCTCTGAACGAACCCAAACAATTCTAAACCTTTCACTTTTTCCATATTAAGCTTTGTCAGAGAATTTACATTTTGGATTTGTAATTTGTTGTCAGTGGGTCAGCAATTCGGTCTCAGTTCTCCTGAACCTAATGACTTTATCTTCGCTTGACATTGACTGTGAATTCTGGAACCTTAAAAAGCAAAATATGAGCCTTAAAGAGTTATGTCCAGTCAGTTAGAATTCAGTAGTTTAGTTGTGCGGCGTGTGGAACAGGAAGTCCTATCCTGGATATCTAACAAAACTATCAAACTACTGGATTTATTCACGTTCATCACCAAAACTACATTTTACAGATTACATGTGAACACATCACGATCACGTTATAATCTACCTTCAGCCAGTCCTCGTGTTTACTGAGCAGAGCCTGAAGGCATCATAGTGTAACTGAAGTGAACCTCCGTTGGTTAGCCGTTAGCGGTGCTGCTAACGTTACTAGCTCTCCTCTGATTGGTTGTTTACAATGAAACATGATCAGAGATCAGAGACTAGAACCACATGTTCTACTGAGTACTGGAGGAGAACCATCGTCAGGAGAACTTTATTTACACTTTGATGGTAATGATAAACTTTATTTACACTCTGATGGTTAACGTTAAACTTTATTTACACTCTGATGGTTAACGTTAAACTTTATTTACACTCTGATGGTTAACGTTAAAACTTTATTTACACTGTGATGGTTAACGTTAAAACTTTATTTACACTGTGATGGTTAACGTTAAAACTTTATTTACACTGTGATGGTTAACGTTAAACTTTATTTACACTGTGATGGTTAACATGAAACTTTATTTACACTGTGACGGTTAACATTAAACTTTATTTACACTCTGATGGTTAACGTTAAAACTTTATTTACACTGTGATGGTTAACGTTAAACTTTATTTACACTGTGATGGTTAACGTTAAAACTTTATTTACACTGTGATGGTTAACGTTAAAACTTTATTTACACTGTGATGGTTAACATTAAACTTTATTTACACTCTGATGGTTAACGTTAAAACTTTATTTACACTGTGATGTTAACGTTAAACTTTATTTACACTCTGATGGTTAATGTTAAACTTTATTTACACTGTGATGGTTAACGTTAAACTTTATTTACACTGATGGTTAACGTTAAACTTTATTTACACTGTGATGGTTAACGTTAAAACTTTATTTACACTGTGATGGTTAAACTGTGTCATTCCCTCAGACATCTGGTCTACTGCATATTTGACCTTCTGCTGGAGTTCCTGGTTCCTGAAATACCTGAGGAGGACTTCCAGAGGAGCCTGTTGCGAACCCAGAGAAGCAGCTGGCGTGAGGAGATTAAAAAAAAACCTCCATCTTCAATTCCCACCATTCACTCGCTACCTGTTCCACTAATGCTCTGCGATGAGAGTGTGAGTGAGTGAGTGAGTGAGTGTCCCGAGGCCCGTCTTTAATCCGTCTCTAAGTATGTGTAGAAGCAGCTTTGATTAGCACCTTGGTTGGTGTTTGATCCTAGAAGATGTGGCGGAAAGATCTCCACAGCAGGAACTCTCTTCCTGCGTAGCTGAACTCTCCGGCTTTCACCAAACTCTCTTCAGACGCTCTGCCCTCGTCTCCCCCCCCCCCCCCCCCCCCCACACACCTGTTGCTCTAATCTGGAGACGCTTTACCTTAAAGCTCAACATGTTCTTCACTGTCTGTATTCTCTGTAGAGCCGTTCTTCAGCGCCCCACTGGCTCTGCATGGAGACACACATGTAAATCTGACACAATGTGAGCTGCCCTTCCTAAATCTGAGCCTTCCTGAGGGATCGCATGTATCATATATCTGGCACCGATTTATTCTTTTTCTTTGTTGTTGTTCAACCTGTAAATGTCTCGGTGTAGCAGAAGAACATACCGTGTTGTAGCGTGGTGACGGATCTTTTAACGGGTCCCGTGGAGAATTATCCGCACAGTTAACGCCTTAACTGGGCTCCACGAAAAACATGCGTATGAAAGCTCAGCAACGTAAACAGTGAACTGCTGCAGTTTCACTCACTTTGAGTCGTATCTGTCCTTAATGTCCACTCCAAATGACTGCTTCCACCCAAATGCAATATATTGTAATTTGTGGTGATCGCTGCATTTAAGAATTTGGATACATTTCTTTATTTCCCCGTCCACCGTTGATGAGCTGAATTAGACAGATTCTGATGCGTATATATCTATATATATATATATATATATATATATATATATAGATATATCTATATCTATATATATATGTATGTATATATGTATATATACATATATACATATATATTCAATCCTCTCGTCATCTTAGAAATCCTCTGAAGAGTTTTTTAGTGGATCCCCCACAAACTCTACAGTCATTTTGTTTTAAACATCTTGGGGTTTTTTTTGCACTTTGTAAATCTGCCGTCATGGTGGAAACACAACAGTCAGCACTTCTTTCTCAGTCTGATAAAGACAATGAATAAACTGTTCCGACGTCGGTTACAACACAGTATCTCAATCGCAGTGTAACGCACCGTCTTAAAATGCAGCGTAGCTGGTTTTTGCGTGCAGCTGGCCACAATGACGACGTCGCCTCATGTCGATCACAGTTCATCAACGTTTTAAAGGTGCTCAATTCCAAATTTCTCACGTTAACATGGCGGCAAACGCCTATTATCTGTGTCAAGATATTGAGGGTTAACGTCTACCTGAGCAGAGAATGTAGTCGCTCTCCGCCTCCGAAGCGTAGCGCTGTTAGCTCTGTCTGCGCTGTTAGCCGTTGACGGCACCGTTAGCTGCTAGCCGCCGGCTCAGCCAGTCGCCATGTTGAGACAAGTTTGGAATTCGCCACCTTTTAAAGTTCCAAAATGTTGCGATTTGAATTTGGAGAAATTGTTCTGTGACTTTTGCTTTTTATTTTCATGAGTATGGAGTCACATGGGTTGTATTGAGGTCAAGATATACGCAGTTCTTTCCTCACTTAGAATGCATTGAATATGTCTCCTGTGACTGAATCTGCATCTTCAGTTGAGCTCTGTGTGATTCCGATGTTACAAAAGATACATTCCAACTTAAAGTAAAAGAAAAGAGAAGTTAATGTTTCTGTCATTCCAGTGTTTTGCACTCCCGTCCTGGTTTAGCGGTCTCATCTTCAACTGTGAACTTGTGATTCAACTTATTTAATAAGCTATTTATTTGCTCGATTTACTGTTTTGTGACGTTTTGTGTTGACCAAGAGCAGCGTCCTCGTTACTGAAGTGCTTGTTACTGGATTTTGCCTTAATTAAAAGCTGACTCGATGGCGTTTGGTCAGCAGAAATGAAGCCGCCAGAGTAGAAGGTCATGGTTGTGATGAGTGTTGAAGCTGTTACTGTTACTTGTTGTGAAGAGATTTTCTTTTGCTTTGCTTTTGCTGATGAAGGAGTTCCGTGCATGTTGAGGAATGACTCGGCACATATTCCTTCTCCACTCTGCTGCCTCCGGCACAAAAACTATTGGCTCTAGAAACGTCCAGAAACAAGTCACACAGTTAGTTGGATGAAGTCCATGATCTGTTACATGATCTATTGGAGCACTTTTAAATCAATTATTACAAAATGGAAAGAATATGGCAACACAACAAACCTGCCAAAGTCAGCTAAAGTCAGTTATTTTGTCATTACATTCTCCAATTTTTACTGTTTGGTGTCGAACTAAACTATAACAAAATTCGGTCTTTCCTCCAGGAGAGACACTTTGTTCCCCGTGTGAAACAGGAAGTCAACGTAGATTTATTTGTCACGTAACTTTGTGTACTTCTGTAGTTATTTTAAGCCAAACAACAATCTATTTCTACACCTAACTAAGTAGTTTAGTTGCTTCAACTT
>NW_027176262.1:1836804-1906804 GCF_023349555.1 Cebidichthys violaceus | reverse complement strand
CCATCCATCTATTATATATCCATCCCTCCATCTTATATATCCATCCCTCCATCCATCTGTCCCTCCATCCCTCCATCTGTCTATTATATATCTATCTCTTCATCCATCCCTCCATCTGTCCCTCTGTCCATCCGTCTATCCATCCATCCCTTCATCCCTCCATCCATCCATCCCTCCATCCCGTCATCCATCCATCCCTCCATCCCTTCATCCCTCCATCCCTTCATTCATCCATCCCTCCATCCATCTATTTTCTATCCCTCCATCCCTTCATCCCTCCATCCCTTCATCCCTCCATCCCTCCGTCTATTATCTCAGCGTACATCCGTACCGCTCCGTTCTTGGCACTCTTTCTTTTCTTTCTTTCTATCTCACTTCTTTCATTTTTTTCTCTCTTTCTATCTCACTTCTTTCTTTCCTTTCTTTCTTTCTATCACTTCTCTTCTCTTAACCCTGCTCAGCCTCTCCTGGTTCCCCTTCAGACAGAAGGCTTCGGACCACGTTAGTGGATCCAGCACACGTTTCTTTTGGAACAGGTTTTTATGGTGCATCTGTTGAAGCCATGATCTTCAACAGGAAACACAGGTTGACTCAGACAACATCATGCAGAGCCACTGATATTTCATGACTTTTCTTTAAATTGATAACCTCTTTGTCTCCATCTGTCACTGATTAATGACCCGACGTCCTGGACGAATTATGATTCCTCCAGCAGCAGTTTGTTTAGAATAAACAGAAGATAAACCGAGTTCGGGTCAGGACCACTGAACCAATCTGCAGAGGTCGGCAATAAACGGCTTCTGACCATCAATCACGAGGTGATGTTGCAGGGTTCATGTGGGCGTCTCCATCCGATGTTGAATGCATCACTGAGTGTTTTCTCATCTCCTCTGGCACATCCAGCCGGGCCGTGGGTTGATGTCCGTCAGTGGTATTTATTACCTTTCAAAGGACTGATTTCCTCATCTGGAGTCGATGTCGAAGGTCCACGACTAGGAGTCAAAAACAAGACAAACACAATTGAGATCATTTATAAAATGGACCGCTGTTATCAACTGTCAAACCTCTTCCAGCTGCAGTTGAATCTAGTGTTTCTCACTTCCTGTCCTCTGGGTTTTAGGGTCTTGCTCATCCTCAAATTGCCGTCGTAAAGCCATCAAACATTCTTTACTCAGTGAGATAACATCAGCTGGTGACCTCAGAGGTCCCGCATACCTTTCAGTGTCACTACATCACTGCTGCAGTGGCTCTTTAGTTCATCAGTGTAATGACCATGAAGACCAGCGCTGAAGAGGTGGTCAGGTAATAACAGCCTCTCTTCAAAGCTCTTCTTAAGGTAATTCCTTAGACATCAACTCTCATCAACAAAGTCAAAAACACCTGAAGCAAGAGTTAAAGGTTTTTTGGGATACTTCAAACATGCACATAAAATGGAAACACAGCTATTGAAACTATCATTTTCTGGCCTTAGAAGATTTATCTTTTTCATTGACAGTTCAATTAGTAAATAAAGTGGTTGATGTTGATCCTGGCGTCTCATTGATGGAGAACAACTCGCCCTCTATAAGATGAATGTATCTGCATTTGTCCTGTTTTATCTCACTTGATATTTGCAGCATGTGTCCGGAGAGCAAAAGCCAAGCGGCTCTTTGTCAGTCAAGTGCTAAAGCAGATGAGTGATTGAAGGGATTTTGGAAGGAATACATCCTCCTGTTTTCATATTTGACAACAGTTTTCCTTTACAAACACTGAACATTGGAAAGCTGAATGGCGACACTGATTCAGACAAATAAATCACACGACGCTGACTCGTTTAGAGGCACAAAACATCTTCAGCGCTTTAACTAGACGCCGACATGAGACAGGAACGTTGTCGTCTTTGCAACAGGAAGAGAGTCACTGCTCGTAACAATGCCGCAAGTGTCTTCAGGTTCTCAGGCGTCCATGTGGACTTGCTGTTCTTTCGGCTTAGAGATCATTTCATCACTCATCTGAGCGGTTGTGTGAGTTCTGCTGAAAGGTGGGGACGCCGGTGAGACCAGAAAACCACTCGGAGATCAAACCTCATGACAAGATCCGTCAGTACGCCTCACCGGCATGGTCTGAAAGAGGATCTGCTGCACATGTCAGGGTGGAAACGGGGAGGACTCATGATCACCTGGTCACACAAAAACACCGGACTTTCACCCGGGACACCGGTGTTTGTGTCTCGTGTGAAACCAAAAGTCAACATTCAAGTCAACGAGATTACTAGTAGTGGCAGTACGTTCTTTTGCCTAATTTACCATTCTTGTTTTAAATACACTGGTGGACTCTACAATCTCATTTGCAGCATTTCTTTTAGCAAACCAGCTTTAATATACTTGTTCCTAGTCACTTAAGATAAACCAGCTACTTTTATCGTGTTGGTACCTTTTTTAAATTAGCCAAACTGATTCCTTTACCATCGATCTCTGTCCGATCCAATGCTCATATTTATCCAAATGTTCATGAATTTTCCTCAAGCTTAAGAGAACTGTAGGACCTCAACAGAAGTTACTGTTTCACGAGAGCCTGAACGCCACACATGTCAGGGTTGTGTCTGTCAGGGTGGTCATCTACCCTCCAAACATCTGTTAATGCATCTGTAAGACTACCTTTAATCTGTAATCATGTGTATTATTTATCTATTTATTGTATTTATTTGACAGGGACAGCATACAGCTTCTTAGCTAACCACAGTTAGCTATAAGCTAATTTACAAATGTAGTCCCTGTGCAGAAAATACAGACTAATAAGAGATGTAATGTAGTATAAAAACTCAAGAACACGACAGTACTGTTCACTATACAACAACAACGCAGGATAAAGAACGTGTAGACACATTGTTTGAGTTGATGGGAACATGAGCGTGTGTTGCTGTTACACATCAAGCACATCAAGGTTTTACTTTTGGACTGACGACAATATGCCGACGATACGCTTCCCTATCTGTGGCACTTACAACCAGAAACAGCTGATACTGATTCAGCCAAACGGATGCGGATCAGTGGATGGGTTTCAGTGGGGGAAGTGTAGATTCTGTCATGTTGCACATATAAACACTGGACACGTTGCCAATAGGAACCCTTTATCTTTCCTTGTTAGCGCCGCTAAAGCTAATCCCCGTGGAGCGTTGTAATCACGAGAGAACGTTCGTGGAGGGAACGTTCTCGAGCAACAGCTGGATTCAGGTAACAAGGACCGGTGAGGATGAAGCAGAGGCAGGAAGTAGAGGGAGGAAGGAACAAGGAGAGGTGTTATTATGACAAGAGAAGAAGAGAAGAGGAGCTGGAGGAGGAGAACACTCACATCCTCTTTGATGAAAGACGAGGCTGTGGCTTCATTTAACACTCATTTGTATGTCGGTAAGAGTCATCCGTTCATCTGTAGCACCTCACCTTTTGTTTTCTTTGTGTTTGGATTTCTCATTTAATGAATCCATTGTTGATTGATTTCTGAATTACAGCGGGATGAGTTTTACATCCACTGTACTTAAAAGAGATTCCTCCCATTTCAAGACAAAATTGTTCTTTTTACAATAAGCATGCAATGTGATCGCAACACACAAACCTCTGCAAATATATAAGGACTTGCATTGCTACTAAAGCAGCATAAACCACTGTTGGAACACGTCGTAATGCTCGTTGAAGAGCTTTAACATCCTCAGAGCGACGGCCGCTACCTAAACCAATTACGGCCTCCGGCTTTTGTTGCCCCGGAGTCGCGGAGGCTGACGGATGAGAAGCGTCGATCCAGAGAGCAGCTGAGATCTCTCTATTCCACCTGGACCGGAGCCAAATGGACGAAGAAAAAAAAAAAAGCAAACGTTCCCACCGGGAGAGGAGCTTTTTCCTCTCGCAAAATTCCTCTTAGAGAGAGAGAGAGAGAGGGGGATTAGTTAATCAGCTGCACCTGTTGCAGACTCTGGGACCGCTTGGTGGGAACACACACACACACACACACACACACACACACATATATGTAGGTATTCACACACACAGAGATCCTGATCGGTGGGAACATGCCTGTGTGGTTGGTCAGCCGTCTCTGGAGGTAGCTGAGGTCAGAGTGCGTCGCCGTGTTGTGATCGCTGCTCTCACAGGTCTCACCGGAGAACACACAGGGACTTTCCAAAAAAATAAAAAAATGGGTTTAATGCGTTCATGATGTCATCCTCCCGTGTGTCACGGCACATTTGGAAGACGTTAGCGCTCAAACACACACATTGGCGTGACGTAGTGAATATTCATAATTCCTCTTTCTGAGAATTATTCATAGAGATTCTTTTTCGAGGTCGGGTTCCTGGTGGTTTTCTTTCGGCCCCCACGCTGGAGCTTTGTGCTTCATGCTGTTCTTGGGCTCCGGCCACATGACAGCAAGCCAGAGGAGGAGCAGAGGAGGCATATGATTTTGACGATAACGTCTCCAAACAGTTGTGCCGTTTGTTCGTGCTCAGACCGAGGGGCTAACGCGGGGCAGCACTTTCCCGCCCCCCATTAATCCGATTATCTGATTGGTCATTGTAGTATTTCTCTCATGAGATTAACATTCCTCTTCTGTTTGACTTGATTGTCACCATCGATTCTGGTCAATACATCGGCTCGGAGTGCTGAGAAATTTCTTACAATGACAGCGGAGCGTCCCAAGGGGGCGGGAGAGGAGGCTCTGCTGCCGCGTGCACGAGTGTGAGCGTTATGCAACCGCATCCGTACGTGACGGGCGGCATCTTATGGACGGTAATAAGGAGCCCGGAGCCACGCTGTGCTCACTTCACGCTGCAGCGATCAGCGTCCGATTAGCTGCGTATCATCTCTTTAGTTACATAATGCTAATCATAAAAGCACGGCCGCACATATGTACGGGAAGTCCGTCCGAATGTAACAGCAGATCCCTGCGACCGTGTGGACCTTCGACAACAGTGCGCGTTTCCTCCCACTGGGAGCGCTGTAGCTAGCCCCCAGATGCTAATGCAGAACATCTGCTCTTGTCTCGGCTGCCAACATGTTGACACTATGACATAACCGACTTCAGCGGGAGAGAAGCGTGCAGGCGCGGTTGTGCAGACGCGGTTGCGTCTATCTTTTGGGAGGGCCGGTCTGGATCAATGTGGATGAATGCAAATCTCCTGGGTCCATGTGGGCCTTGTTAGTGTTGCGTTACCTGGAGCTCCAAAGTGCAGACTGAGAATGAATGCAAGATGCAGAGAGAGAGAGAGAGAGAGAGAGAGAGAGAGAGAGAGAGAGAGAGACGTGGAGCGAGGGGATTTTCGGGCCGCTCTGGCTTTGGGCGTGGCGGTTGGACGCCGGTGTCTAGCTGAGCATTTAAGCCAGCGAGGCGTTGCAGCTGTTAGTGTTGGCCAACATGCTGTGTGGTTACTAACTAATGTGGTGGGTCTGGCCTGGAGGGGAGATTTCCTTCTCTCTCTCACACACTCACACACTCACGAGCCCCCCCCCCCATATATGGTACACACACACACACACACACACACACACACACACACACACACACATACATATCAGAGGTGTAGAACTAGAATTGTACGGGTCAGTACATGTGAGTCTCGGCCGAGTCGGCACCCGGACGTGGAGGCCGGGTTGTTTCAGATAACGGCCCAACGATGACGATGGCAGTGTCAGCGGCCGGACTCGACCCGGAACATGTGGTCCCGGTTCTGGGGGCGTCGTTCATCCGGAGGCTCACGAACACGTTTTCTTCCGGATGGGCCGAGTTTGGGCCGGAGCGCTTTGGCTACCTGAGAAGAACATCACGGTGTGTTCAGCTGATGGAATGACTGTGGAGAGACAATCATCGGATATGAAGTTCAGCCAATTTGGTGATACTTTGATTTTCATTGAAGCCGCATTGATTTATTAATTTTAAGCGCAATAATTCAAACACAGCGCCGACATGTCTGACACCTTATGAAGCTGAAATGTTTGCATATTGTTCTCTATGGACTTCTGACCCGGAGCATTACGAGCTCTTCATTGTAGCTTTACTGTCAACAGTTCTTATGATATCGTACAAAAAATGTATTCAATCATTTTTGATGTGTTCTCCAGCAACACGTCTCAATCGCCAGAACTACACCGTCAATCACAGCCAGAAGCTGTAACAACTGTCATAATTGTCAGACTTCCATCTTTCCGACGGTCCTTGAACACATCGTGTGTGACGCTTCCCGTCGGAAAAAGCAGCCAAAACGAAGCTTAAATATTGTGATATTTCATCAAACACAGAGGAGAGGAGAGGCTGAAACATGCCAGTAGTTTAATATTCAAAACACGTGGAGCCTCCATATCATTGGTGACACTTATATATAGATTCTATGTATATAGAGAGATACTATATAGATTCCATTGTACAGCAGTTACTTGAGAAATAAATCAACGTTGGCTGATTTAACCTCCAGTCAGCTCTGTGTGGTTCAGCAGGTAGAATACTGGGTAGATTAAAGTAGAAACACATCTGTTCTATCAAACGCAGTGGAGACAGGAACGCCACTCTGTCACTGGGCTCAGCTGTTTGTCGTAAACTAACTGCTAAATGTCTTTCTTTCTATTTATATGCTAAATATTTCCTCCTTCGTATGTCGAATACAAAACGAACCACATGAATAAAACCACCCTGGTGCTGTGAGGCACACTATACACACACACTATACACACACACTATACACACACACTATACACACACACACTATACACACACACTATACACACACACTATACACACACACTATACACACACACACTATACACACACACTATACACACACACTATACACACACACTATACATTAACACTACAGTAATATGATTAAGTCTTCATTTAAAAATGTGCATTAATACAAGTTTAGCACACGTCACATCTACAGCACCACATTAGTGCACAAACCCACCAACACTCTGCAGCTGGACCGTGATCGACGGCCGAGTGCTGGTGACTCTCGGTGACAGCAGCGGTGACCTCAGACCGGGTTGACGTCTGGCTGATGCTGCCAGATGTGAGGCGGCTGCAGGTTTTCACAGCTGGACGGAGAGAGAGAGAGAGAGAGAGAGGGAGAGAGAGAGAGAGAGAGAGGGAGAGGGAGAGGCGTGGACGGCGTCCAGGAACAACCTGCTCTGGTCCCGCTGTCCCCAGAGAAGACGTGTGGCTGTGAAAATACCTTCTTAACAAGAGCGAGAGTGACTGTTAATGTCATGTTAGCTGCAGAAACAATCAAGCCTGTGTTGTGTGTTAGGAATATGTGATCAGGCAAGCTGCATCCAGACGGAAACCAAAGGTCTGATGAGTGAAGTCAAAGCTTCATGAGTTAAAGCTGCATTCTCTCTAGTGTCCACCAGGGGGCGACTCCTCTGGTTGTATAGAAGTCTAGTCTAAAATGACTCTACTTCTCTCTTGATTTATTCCCTCAGTAAACATTGTAAACATGAGTTTATGGTCTCAATCTCTAGTTTACAGTCTTCTTCAATACAGCATGATGTTCATTTAGTACATGATGCTCCATTTAGAGTCAAACACACCATGAAGCAGGGTGGGATGCTTTCTTTTTTTCCGTTTGTACAAGCCAGCGTGTAGAAACATATTTCAGGATGATTGTAGTTTCCTCTCTCTCCAGTGACTGAAACATTGATTGTTTATTGGATCAGGGTGTGTGAGGGGAACTCAGCCCAGCTGATTGCAATGTAAATACTTCACACTGTGGCTCATGTCCAGAGTGAATATTTGGATAATTCGGTGTTTAATGCTGAAAACAGTGTGTGTGTGTGTGTGTGTGTGTGTGTGTGTGTGTGTGTGTGATGAGCTTTTAATGTTTCTTATTCCATGTGGACGGTGTGTGGGCCGTGACCTGCTATTGAGACAGCTGACTTGGTTTACTCCTGGTTTGATTGATTATGAAGTGATCTGCACATTGTTGTGCGTGTTGTTCTCCTCTGAACTCGACACGTTCACAACGACGACTCAACGAGTTAACCTTTAACCTTTCACTTCCTTCAACACAGACGAGCTCCTGCTCCTTTCGTCCTCTAAAGAATGATTTATTACCCTTTATTAAAGATATTAGTTGCAACTTATTAACCCCAACAAACCGTCTGACCATGGACTACTGCTGTAATGGCCAACAGGTCATTAGAATAAACCTAATAAGACGTGTAAGAACAAACTCTCTGGTGCACAACGTTCTATTAGTTCTTTAATTTAAAGTTGTAGAGCATTTTTTGTGAGCAAATCAATTTATTTAACAAACTTGAAATGTTTTGCATGTTAGCATGCTAACATGCTAACATGCTAACATAAGATGGTGAAGATTACTCTTTTTCCTATTTCTGTTTCAGTTTCTACTAGGCGCTGATGTTAGAAGTACTTTGTCTACACGTTATATGTTTAATCTTGTTTTTATTCTCATGTTGAGTTAGTTTTACTTTGTTCACCTCCCTCTTATTGTGTCTTTCAGTGTTTCTTCTTATACACTTCATACGTGTTACTTTATTGTTCATAGATGTTTATATTTGAACTTTTTCTAATTCTTCTGTTGTAATCTTTGATCTCTGGCACAAGAACTTCCATCTTAGCTTAGCACGTTAGCATTGTCATTGGTAGCATATTAGCATGCTGACCGTAGCCTCCTAGCATAGCTGCAGACTCTTAATCTTGTTGGTGTGTGTGTGTGTGTGTGTGTGTGTGTGTGTGTGTGTGTGTGTGTGAACACACAGGCGCTAGTTTGTTTCACATCTTTGTGTCTTCAAATAGAAATAACAGCAGAGAGAAGAAAACATATATATATAGGGACAAAAACGTGTTTTTACAATAGTCAAGCGTTAGCGTGTTATAGACGTGGATCCATTACACCGTGACATCATCGCCCTAAAAGCAATAGAACGGTGCACCTAAAGAAACAGCTCGGACAGTTATGATGTGTCCAGAGCTGGACGACGTGTTGAGAGACGGTTCCTTCTGACTCTTTGGCCAGTGAGATGATTATTATTGTTATATATGTAGAGAGGCTCATTCTGAGAACTGATGGAAGACACAAAGAAAACACCTGAAATCAAACTTATTTGTCCCAACTTGAACGCTGCAGCTTCATAATGTGTGTTGGATTTTGATTAGCTGTTGTGCGGATGAGTGACGGCCAGCATAACGCTCTAACGCGTTAAAGGTAGAGCGCGTTATGTGCGTATGTTCGGAGCTAATGCGTCCCTGATGTAGCAGCGTTAGCGTCGTATCGTCTGCTCCAGGGACACGTTGGCCCTCCAGTTAACGTCTCTGAACAACATTTACACAATGTTTCACGGGGGATCAGGTGACGAGAGGGTTTGAGTCACATGTTGAGTCAAGGTGGGCTCAGAAGGTGTGCATCTTATTAAAAATAAAACATGTACCAGATGGGTGAAGTCAGCTCGTGGTCTTTAGTTTTTTACATTCCAAAGAGAGAACATGAGCTCATTACATCTTCGCCAGCCACATGCGGTAATATATTTTCATAATTAGGTTGATTATAAACATAAACAGACTATCTGAGGGCATGGCTAGTGTGCAGCCAAACTCTCTTCTTCCATTTTGTCACCTCTGTGACTCCTCAGTGTGACGCTGGAAGACTCCGAAATAGAATCTTTTCTGTGTTTTGCCCATGACAGATGTTAAAACTGCATCCACAAAAATAGATTTATTACACACATAGATTTCCTTTAAATTCCAAACTTAGAAATAAGAGACTTACTTTTTCCAGATATCCAGACTGATTAAACGTCACATTTTTATTTTTGGCCATCCAGCTCCCCAGTTCAAATGTTCAGTGTACACAGCAACAAGGAATTATAGATTCATAACAGCGCCTAATAATCTACACATCAAAACAATTTGAATATAAAATGATGTACTTATTATAAAACTAGAGCCAAGTTGTTGTCGGAAATTTTGCCTTTTTAAAACAAAGTAAGTTTTACTTAAAGAAAAGAAGTCATAAAAAGACAATATAGTATTAATATAAATGTGAAAGGTCATAGTATATTATGTAAATAAGTCATAGGTTAGTTTGTTAAATAACATCCTATAAGCGATACTATATTATGTGTCATAGTATAGTATGGTGTAAAAATGTCTTAACAAATGTCTTAACAAATGTCATATAGTAAAATATGACTAAAATGTTGTCATAAAAATGTCAGTGTATACTATGCACAAACATGTCCAAAACAATCTTTATATAGTCTGGTATGATAATATCATAAACATACCATAATATAGTATTCATAAAAATGTATAGTATGTCATGAAATGGTATAGTTATCAACAAAAATCTAAAAGAATAATCATGTAGTATCCATAAAAATGAATGGATAAAATATTCTTTAAAAAAAGTTAAAGTATAGTATGCCATAAAAATGTCATGAACATGTCATAGTATAGTAAGTCATAAAAATATATTTTTTAAATGTCTCAGTGTTGTATGGCATTAAATATTATATATTATAGTATGCATACAATGTTATTAAAACAATCTTTGTATAGTATGTCATAAACATGTCTTATAAAATGTCATAGAATAGTATGTCATGAAAATATTGTGAAACAATGTCTTAGTATAGTATGTCATTAAAATGTCCCAAAAAAAATTAATCTTCGTATTGTATGTCATAAAAATGGTATGGTATTATATTTGAATACCATACTTTGACATCTTTAATTATTTTTTATGCCATACTATAATTAGAATGTTTGTCATACTATACTAAAACATTTTTTAATGAAATTTATACTATGACAAATCTTATGTTATTTGTATGCCTTACTATACTGTGACATTTCTTATGATATTTTTATGACATACTATAATAACATATTTTTAATGAAATGTTCATGCCTTACTATACTAAGGCATTTTTCATGATATTTCTATGACTTTATGATTCTTTATGACATACTATACAATGACATTTTGTAAATTTTTATGACATACTAGAATCACACATTTTTTTTATGAAATTCATACTATGACAAATCTTATGTTATTTTGATGCCATACTATACTATGACATTTTCATGACATTGTCATGGCATTTAAAAATATATTTATTTATATTTTTGTGCCTTAATCAGAATGACATTTCTATGGCATCCTATACTTTGACACTTTTTATGACATTTATATGACATACTATAATATTACATTTTTAATGATTTTTTTCTGGCATACGATATACAATGACATTTTTGTGCATTATTTGTTGTCATACTATACTATGACAATTTTCACGACATTTCATTACAAACTATAGTATGACATTTTTTACGACATTTTATTGGAATACTATACTAAGACATTTTTAAGACATGTATATGACATACTGATACTATTCACTTTAAATGACAGGGCATACTATATTATGACAATTTTATGGCAACCTATTGCATTTCTACAGCATTCTTTACACAGACATGTTTTGCAAAGTTCTAATGTCATACTATACCGAGACATTTTCACAACATTCTTTTAAGGCATGCTATATGATGACATTTTTACGACATACTTTGACTTCGAGAATAACTGAGTATCCCTGTTTGTGTGACATTCAGGGAACAGCACAGACAGGAAGGACCCAATTACAGAACTCACATTAAAAGAAAATACTTTTAATAAAAAGCTTACAAACCATGAGTCCAAAAAGGTGAAGCTGATCAGGGCAGACAATCAAAAAGACGGGAAAATGTACAAAAACCAAACATGACTCATGAGTAGTGAACTGCATGACCATGACACTTTGCTGGTACATTGGATATGTTTTAAGATATTATATATGACTTTAGCTTGTTTTTTTCAGTGCTTATCACTGAGTGATCTTTGCCTTGAGACTCTCCAGAGCTCTTTACACCCTGGCTGGTCTCCAGCAGCAAGAGCAATGTGTGGATTTTCTAATACTCATCTCAAGTACATCTCGACAGGAGACGGTTCTCCTGAGGATCACTTGTTTCAGCAAACGCCCAACGATACGTTCAAGAGATAAAGCTGTGACCAGGTCGTTTAAGAGCCTGAACCTAACCAAACCACAGTGGTAGTGTAACAGTTTTGAAAGGCATTGACAAATGATGTCCTGCAGATAAAAACTGCAAATCAGAAAACACACACACAGAAAACAAAGAGACACAAATTGATTACAATGAGACCCAAAACAACCACGAAGAGATGCAAAGTGACTATAAAGAGAGGCAAAATAGCTACAAAGAGACACCAACGACTACAAAGACACGCAAGGCAACTGCAAAGAGACACAAAGCAACAACAAAGACATAAAACAACCACAAAGAGATGCAAAACAACCACAAAGAGACGCAAAACAACCACAAAAGTATGCAAAACAACCACAAAGAGATGCAAAACAATCATAAAGAAATGCAAAACTACTACTAACATTTCAAGTTATTTTTGTTCACCTCCAGGATGTTACTGAAAGAGACAAGAAACAGCTGTGAATGCTTTGGACCTGGGTGTCTCTCAGATATAATGCAGGAGGGGTCGGGGGCCTCCATGTCTGAGCCCCGGGGCCCATTGTCTCGTAATCCGTCGATCGCTGAGGCATTCAGGTGTCTGACACAAATGGAAGCTTTTGCTGCAGGAGGTCACGTCAGCTCACCTTCTCTTTAGGAACAGGATCACTCTAGTGGAGGACGAGGTCAGCTGAGGAAACTGTTCTGGCGTCGTTCCTCCGTCGGTGGTGGAAAGAAAGTATGTTTTATTCTGCAAGCACTGGCACATGGTGTGACATGATTACCTATTTCACAGTCTGCTGCGTTATTGCACAACAGTGTGGCGGCTCTGGTGGAGGTATAGTGGGCAACGAGAGGAATGATGGGCAAAGAAAACCTTCAAACCACAGAAAAATATTTTCCTTCAGCACGACATCGCCGGGCTCCACACTGTTTCCCCTCAGTGGGCAGGTGAGCGCATGCATACGTGTGAATGGCTGATGTCCTGCACATATTGAATCCCCCCCCCCACCCACCCACATCTCCTCAGCCAGACAGTGTCTGTCAGCGGACAGAGCCCTCATCTACCCCACGGTGAGTTACCATGGTGCTGAGATACACCGGAGAGAAACAGGGCTGCCGTCCCTACGGAGTCTAATGTTTGCACATTCCACATAGAACTTCATCTCAGGCGCAGGGAATTAACTGAGTCAATACTGAAGAGAGGGGAAAAGAGAAGACTAAACATCACATCTTGCTTTCACTAAAGCTTTATTTGGTTTAAGTTTCAACCCAAAGTAGTCCTTTGTCAAACAATAACCCCTTTACCATTTTACAACCGTTACGTAATGGATGAAAATGCACCGGGGGTGAAATGTTGCACCGGGGGGATGGATGTAGAGCAGGTATTCTTTTTTCTCTCCAATGTTCACATTTGATTTAGGGCAGGAGTAGTGAGTAAGGTAGCTGAACATGCATCTTCCTGTGTGCCCATAGGAAACCTTTATGGGTTTCAGGCATTCATTTGACAGGAAGAGGCCAACTTTAACAGAAAACACAAATTAACCGGGTTTCCACAATATGCCAGAATGAACAAATCAGCTTTTTTTTTTTATTAAAACTTTTTGAAGGTCCTGATTGCACCAAATGATACAGTTGTCAGTTACTGCGGACGACAGGCGGCATCTGGACCTTCACTCTGCTGCTGTGAGCAGAGGACTGGGTGTGTTGGTGCAGGATGTCACTTCAACATTACGTAAAGGTCTCTACGTGTGCTGCCAGTAGACACTACCGTTAGCGGCTAGCAAACAGGGTTGCCTCATGTGTTTTGGAGGAAATGTAACTGAATGGCAACATATATTCCTTTTTAGTATTTTACGGTATTAGTACTGTTAACCCAAATATTTAAATACTTACGGGATCGTTTGTGCAATTGTTGTTAATTTTTACTCATTTTGTGAAGTTGTACTGTCATTGTGTTGTCGTCTTTGTTGTGTGTACTTTTTCACTTATTAATCTTATTCAAAAAGAGATCTCACAGATATCCCAAAAGATTGTGTTTTTTGTTAAATATAGAGAAAGTGAACAAGTCCCGTCTTGTGTCACTGTTGATGTTTTCATCATTTTTTTTAATTAATTATTTTGGGCCATCTGGAGGCAGCAGAACAAGTAATAAAATACACATATTGTCGCATTATAAAGTTAATGTGCTGAAGGTGTTACCGAACAATTACCGTTTCACACATCTGGCAGACACAAAACAAAGTTAGCTTTCATTTGAAGTCGTGTTTCTGTCCAACTGTCGAATGTGAGGCCAACGTTCACTCTCTGCCCAACTCTGTTCACATCTCCTGAGAGAAATATCTGTGTGTTCACAAGTACAGTCACTAGCTTAGACTGTCTGTCGGTTATTACGGTAAAGTGACGTAATCTTCTGAACTTACTGGACTGTTCCATTATTTGTCTTTCCACTTAGTCATTATATCCGCATTACTGGTGATTATTTTATCAAAAGTCTCATTGTGTAAATATTTTTTTGTAAAAGCACCAATACGTACAATACCGTACAATACTGTACAATACGTACAATACGTACAATACCGTACAATACGTACAATACCGTACAATACTGTACAATACCGTACAATACTGTACAATACTGTACAATACGTACAATACCGTACAATACTGTACAATACTGTACAATACGTACAATACCGTACAATACTGTACAACACCGTACAATACCGTACAATACGTACAATACCGTACAATAATGATATTGAGGTATTTGATCAAAAATATCAAGATATTTGTCAGCTGATAATTATCTCTCACTTTGTCACAACAGACATCATTTTATTCATATAAAATTATTGATAAGTGCAGCTTTAATTAAGGCAACAATCTTCCCAAATCTTAACCAAGTGCTTCATCCTTAAAACTTTGAAGGTCTCTGATGAAGGTCTAAATGACGGTCTCTGATGAAGGTCTAGATGAAGGTCTCTGATGAAGGTCTAGATGAAGGTCTCTGATGAAGGTCTAAATGAAGGTCTAAATGAAAGTCTAGATGAAGGTCTAGATCAAGGTCTAAATGAAGGTCTCTGATGAAGGTCTAGATGAAGGTCTCTGATGAAGGTCTAAATGAAGGTCTAAATGAAGGTCTAGATGAAGGTCTCTGATGAAGGTCTAAATGAAGGTCTAAATGAAGGTCTAGATGAAGGTCTAGATCAAGGTCTAAATGAAGGTCTAGATCAAGGTCTAGATCAAGGTCTAAATGAAGGTCTAAATGAAGGTCTAGATGAAGGTCTCTGATGAAGGTCTAAATGAAGGTCTCTGATGAAGGTCTAAATGAAGGTCTAAATGAAGGTCTAGATGAAGGTCTAGATCAAGGTCTAAATGAAGGTCTAGATCAAGGTCTAGATCAAGGTCTAAATGAAGGTCTAAATGAAGGTCTAGATGAAGGTCTTTCTCTGCAGAGATCTAAGTGTGAGGATGTCTCTTCTACCAGTTTGAGCTGTTTTTGATGCTTCAAAGATGAAGCCGGGTGAAGCGGTGGTTATCCTGCATTTACTTTAACATGTAACTAAGAACATCACTCAATCAGCATCTTATCTCTTTCAAAATGTGTTTCATGTTGCAGATACATCTACATTTCAGCAGACAGGGTAGTTGCTGGCAGAGATTTATCTCCTTCAGGTCTGTTGACTCTCTTACTGAACTTAAACACACGTAACAATGTGTCATCTCCCAAAAATGTTCTTCCGTTTGCCGTGTTGCATACCTAGAGGATCCCTATTGAGAAAGAAGAAAGGCACATAACTCAAAGAGCACGCCTTTGTGCCAAAACAAAATATCAATCATTAATTACTGTCTGTCCTGAGGCGTAGTAGGATATGGCTCCGACTGAGGATTCCTCAATGCAAACACATCACTTTCTTCTTGATGTATTACGCCTGGATGCCAAAAAAAAAAGGTTTGGACCGAGAGGAAAGATAGTTCAACGTGAAAAAAATACATACACTACACAGAACGCAGAGTCAACGGTTTTTACGTGTGCTAAGTTACACACATGCATGTACAAACACATTCTCAGACTCACACACACACTTCATTCCCCCGTCTATTCGCTCCACTTAAGTAACTCAGTATATTTGCAACATGTCAACAAGTCCTCCTGCAGCATTTGCAGTGCTGTAAACAGCTTGACTGGAGCACCGCGGGGAGGAGGAGCTGGCGTTTCTTCCGAGGGTTAACGTGTAGAAACAGCTGCAGCTCAGCCTAAGACGGAAAAGAATGGCGGCATCTGCAGGACGTATCACATCGCTCTGCAGCCGGCCGTCAACAGACACATTCTTTGGCGTCAATTAGTATCAGCCATGAGAGCTCATGAAATCAGGGAACAACAACACGGTGTTCTTCTGATAGAACATAGAACCATACAGAGTCACGGGCATCGTTTTGTTAAAGGTTTGTCACCAAGATATGTACATTTATGGTGCAAGACATTGTTCAGTTGAACAACACTAATGTTAATGTTTTTCATGGTGGCCATGTCTTAGTTTACAATGTCAGTTTTGCAACATATCCTCATACAACAGTTCATATAGTTAAGTGTTACTGAAGTACGAATGTTACCTCTCCCGCCCTGTGTGGGCTTTTGCGGTCTTTATACTTCCTCGTTCATGATAACATACCAATTGATTTTGTGGGATATCTACAAATTACTGCGCATTATGATTCATAGGTATAGCTACGAACAGCCTGAGTCTCAAACACATCTTGATTTTTCTGTATTGCGATATCTTGTTACTTATCGGCCAACATTTCTGTAAATATTAATAATAGCTGGTGAACAAAGAGGATTTAAGAGTCGGGTATTTCTTCCCAGGAGCCGGTGGAGACCAAAACAGAGCTACAAGAGAAGTGAACATTGGACTTTTCGTCTGTAAGTCAATGCTAATCATGTTCTGTGTCTGCTTGATGTACAAATAAACATTGTTTTGCCAACATGCCAAATACAGTTTCTGTCCTGAAACTGTATTTGCTGTTTGTAATGAACCAACCAGAGACTTTGATTGTTGGGGTTTTGACCTGTAGCACCTTTTCTGCGGTTGTCTGCGGTTTCCCTCCATTGATGTGCAATAACTGCAGCAGCTGTCGGACACCCTCTAGAACGATGTGTTCCTCATCCACTAACACACAAACAAGCACAGGCCTCGACAGGAATCGGCCTCTGCAGCGCTCGGCCAAAAGACTGCAGGACGAATGATGAAACGCCTCCATAATGAACCACAATGGATGACTCGGCAGAGGATCCGAACCCAGCACACCTTTGATCTGCCCTCTTGACCCCTCAGTCTCGTCTGGCTTTCTTTCAGACCACCATCACCAGCTCCTCACTGTCACCTGGCTGTCAATCAGTAAATCAATTAGTCCTCTTGATGAGTAACTGGACTACAACCAGTTTGATTTTCAGATCACAAGCACTCTGACCGTCAGCTCCATGATTCTGTCTTTGCTGCCTCACATCTATTGGCTCTGCTCAGCACCAGATGCACATCATGTTGCTCTACATCAAAGTACTGTGGACGGTCTTCACTGTGCCCCTCGTCCTCTGGGTGACAAGTAAACCGGACAGACGGAGAGGACTGTGGTACGTTTGTAACGGACGAAACAAGCTTCTCAAAAATCCCCGTGATTCTGGTATTCATAATAAAAACAGTGCGATCGTGCCTGTAAATAATTCTGTTCTCATTTATGACCGTTTGAACTGTCGAGTTCAGCTTGAAAAGAACTTTGAGGAGTTTTTTCATCTGGCCAGTTTAAAGAGAGAGCCAAACATGAGCTTGATATTTACTGAAAGGTAAAACATTCGGTGTGTTATTCTGAGATTCAACGGTATCATTGTGCTGTTTGCACCACTAGAAGTTATACGCATGGATTTATAGATTTCTTTCCATCACAGTGTCAGCTGGAGGCTTTGGCTGCAGTTAGCAGAAGCTAAACTATACACAACTGTTTCTCTCCATCTGTAAAACGCTTTGCCGATATTATGTGTATCTGTTTTTTATAAGTTCGTCTTCCTTTTTGCCTGAAATTTGTAGGAAAACGCATGAAGTGTAACTATTCATAAGATATCATAAGACCCGCTGTGAGAGGATACCTTGTTATGACCGATAATATCGGGGATGTGGTTGATCCCTGACAACCACTCTATTACTGCTGTGTATTGTTTTGTTTGCTGTATACTATCTGAAAAAGGCGGAGCATCCAAAAATGATATATCATCATATAACAATTCAAAATAAAACCTTCGGAGACTATGCTTCTCAGCAGTGTGTGAGGTGGCGGGTGTTGATCTTAGTAATATCGGTCTGATATGTCAGATTTCATAACGGAGAAGCCAGATTTATAGCATCAGTTGAGACGCAGTGTTTTTTTACAGCCAAGGCGTGATTTCAATTAACCGAAATAAATGTCTTCTGTCATCGAGTCACAAGTCGTTCAATGTGTCAGTAGAAACCTCACACTTTGGGCCACGTGCCATCGTGTACCAGAAGAAGACAAAAAAAAAACTTGGCAGATATGAAATCATAATCCGATCGACACATCATACAGTACGAAGCTGCCTTTCAAAGAGTTAAGCAATAGCTGTTCCACTGACTCAGTGTGCTGGCAGCAGATTATATTAGGGACTTTTTGGAACGGTAATCATCCCACTGGCTCACAGAAGAGGTGAGTAAATAGCCCAGATCACTCTGAGGCATGCATTCATTTTACAATATATGTTTAAGGCTTGTTATGGGCTTTTCTATGCAGCCATAAACCTTAACTGATGAGTTGCCAAACCTGCTCACTCTAAATTCACAACAGACATGTTTGTTTTCACGGTAGATTTATATCACATATGAATGTGAGGGTGCTTTGAAGAGGCATAAATATAGGTGATGCAACGTATCCTCAAAAAACGGTTTGGATGATTTGTATTCCTCTTTTTCTGTTTTCCTTCGAAAGTCAAGAAACACGTGTTATGTTACGCACGAAAGATGAATACAGTCTTTTCAAAATAAACTTCAGGAAACCAGTAAGGAAACCAGTAAGTCAGGCTTAACTTAGTTAGGTTTACATTACATTACATTACCGTCATTTAGCAGACGCTTTTATCCAAAGCAACTTACAAGAAGTGTATTCAACACAGGTATTCAAGAGAAGTACTGGTCACCAGAAGAAGTGCATCTCTTCTGAATAACAGAACCCAGAGATGTTGAGTAGAGCGAGAAGAGAAGGGGGCCCAGAACCGAACCTTGTGGAACCCCCGATTAGTAAAAGATCATAAATTACTTACGTTCAGGAAAAGATGATGAAATACTTAGTTGTGTTTAATTAAAGATGATGAAATACTTAGTTAGGCAAATAGATTTCATGCAATATTTATATATTACAGCGCATTAATTTCCTTAAATAGAGCCACGGACGCTGCATGAGGACAGCCTCGGTAATGTGAATGGGTGGTTTTAAATGTCTTGATGTTTACATGTGTGAGTTTGTAGAAACATACATGTCAGTGTGTGTGTGTGTGTGTGTGTGTGTGTGGGTGTGTGTGTGTGTGTGTGTGTGTGTGTGTACAGTACACGTATTGTACTGCGTTGCGTGCCGCTACACAAGCACACTACCTCACCTCTGCTGCTCACGGAGGAATGTCGAGCGCCCGGCTTTGGCAGCGCTGCGCCATCATCTAGTGCAGCTGTGGAGGCCTGTGCCAGCGGCTCTGCTACCCATCAGTCATGGAGTCCTAGCAGGCCAACAGCTGACCGAGCACCACACAGCACCATGGAGTCCATTCTCAAGTACACACACACACACACACACACACACACACACACACACACACACACACACAGACACACGCATTTAAAAGAAAAACCTGACAAAACACAGTGATGTCATTGTATTTGACGGGACATAACAGCAGCAGCCATTGGCCTGGCTGTCCTCTGTGGTTTGTGGAAAATAATCCCAGCTATATAAAACCAGCAAATCCTCAACCCCGAAAAAAACCCCACAAGCCTCCTACATGTTCTTTAGTTGGACCAGAACCACACCAGAGTGTTTATCTGAAGAGTTCCTCATGCAGGCAGAGGAAAGAAGGAAAAAGGGAGCAACTGAGCAACTGAGCAACTTATCCTCACGCAGCAGGTCGTATGATGTGCTACGAACAAAGTCCCAAAGAAAGTCCAGCAACTCGTGTCACTTCCAGCTCGGTACATGAATACATCAAGTTGATCGTCGTTTGGGTCAAAAGTACCACTGAGAAGGTGTACAACTGAAGTCCAACTGTCTCCTCTGAGAGAGAGCAGAGTTAGTTTTATTATTCCATCACCTGGCAAAACTTCTTTCTCCACCTGCTTCACAGATCAAAGCACTTAGAATCCAGTTCTACATCCATGAACTACCAAAGTGAAGTCCCCATCAATGTCTCAGACCTCTGTCCCTCACCGCTGGTCTGTCTTACTACCTGTGGCCCATGGGTGCCTCTAAGCACCATTGATCCACAGTTAGAGGTCTTCATGAACTGCGTTCATTGATCCTTTGCTTCACATTGCAGCTCTCATTCAGTCCCTCTAACTCAAACACAAAGCTACTGCAGGTCCATCAGGAGCGATTGCGATTAAGCCACAGCTGACCCTCATCTAGTGCAATTCATTTTGTTCCCATCGTGTGAAACAGACCCGTTCTCTGCAGCGTGTCTCGGTAACAGCAGCGGACGTTTTTACGGCGCGTGAGCTGTAAAAACACAAAAGACAAATCAACGATAAAATCCCTGCAAGAACATGAAGCGGTAAGAAGGTCAAATTTGGAAGCAGTAAATATCTGCACAGAACATCTGAGCTTAATTGTCACGACTGGCTAAAGTGCGAGGGTCGGATCTACTCACTCTACTCCATAATCTCTTCCACATGACGCGGCACATTCACTGTAATGATACGAAACTTAACTGTTCCAAATGGGAATTGGGCTTCGGACGTTGTGCACAGAACAGGATGCATGTGTTCTGCGTCGCTGGAAATCCAAATGGATCCACTGTGGGCCAGTGTGGGCTCTTTTTCATGACTCTATTAGTTCTCCAGCACGTTGTTTGGCTCGGGAGTGTCTCTTGCTTGAAGGGAGAGAACAAAAAGAAGTAGATGTGCATGCTGGCAACAAGCACGCTAAGTGAACTCCAAATAAACAAAGTCTGTTCAGCACATGAGGGTCTTTACAGGGGCGGCAACACAACGGCACGATCGCCGCTGTGGAAGCGTCTCACAGCGTCCCACAGCCGACGGAGACATCTTGACAGACGCTCAGAGGTTCTGTTCTTTGCGACACTCGAGGGGGAAGAAGGGGCGATGTGACATCACTCGGAATTCGCTAAATGATTTTTTCAGATCCGGCACAGATTGAGAGGTTCTTCGTAGTGACCGGCTCATCTCTTGGCTCTGCCGCCTCGCTGACGTCACTGTTTTTCCACACTTCCTGACCTCGCTCCAGTTTCTCCGCTCAGAGCAGCTGAAGGCGCAGAAAGATCTCACCCGCCTCACCCACAGCGCATCTCCCTCACGTCCCCTCCGGGACATCATTCCTCACGCTCACCTATCATTGAGGTGAAAAGGGATAGTTGCAGGTCTTCAAAGTGACAAAGTGAAGTAGTGCGCTGTGGTTCTTGACGGGACCCTCCCACTCACGGAAACAAATGGACTTTCTTTTGACAAGTCCCTCACGTACGGGGCGTTCTGTTGCTGACAAATGCCTCCAATTCATCCTTGACAAAGTATGCGGGTGTGTTTAAAGGAATGATGTCAACCGATAAGAATTACAAGATGCTACCTTTGGTTTTTGTACTTTATTCGTTGTACAGTAAACAACTTCAACGGCATGCTATCAACTTATTCTCAAAAGAATGATAGTGAATGATCATAACATCCGTTTGTTGACTAGATGCAGGTAATATGTCTTATGATTGATGAACGTAACGCAAAATCAAAGCTCATGGCAAATGAAATGCTGGAGCTGGAAGACCCGACGTCGTATATACGTCTCTGGTAGAGACCTGTCAATCAGCGTGTAGCCCCGCCCCTAAATCATCCCCTGCTTTATGGTCTGTTTGACTCTAAATGGAGCATAATGTACTAAATGAACATCATGCTGTATTGAAGAAGACTGTAAACTAGAGATTGAGACCATAAACTCATGTTTACAATGTTTACTGAGGGAATAAATCAAGAGAGAAGTAGAGTCATTTTAGACTAGACTTCTATACAACCAGAGGAGTCGCCCCCTGGTGGACACTAGAGAGAATGCAGGTTTAACGCGTGAAGCTTTGACTTCACTCTGCAGAACCAGAGGTTGCTGCCTGGATGCAGCTTGATTGATCACATATTCCGTTGGTCGTGTTCATCTCTAAAGGCCTAAAAAGCTCATGTAACACTAGTCAAACCCCAACACACAACAAAGGCTTGATTTGGAGATTGTGGTCATTTCACATGTTTCTGTGTTTCAGTGGTTTCTCTTCTCTTCAGCTCTGCTTTGGTCTCCTATGGGAAACATCTGGCTCTTTAGCTGCTTCGTGCTCGACCGTGTTCACCAGCTGTAGTCTCTAACTGCTGGGCAGCTTTGCGTGAGGTGAGGTTTACCCGAGGTTGACGACGCTGAGCCGAGACGTTGAAGTCGCTGGCCCTAAAAACTAAAACAATGAGCTGAAAGACACCGAGGGGAACCAGCAGACTCCAGACGATAGTTCAAGGTATGCTCTTTAAGATTTGGTGTGACAGGAAACGCTGGTGTTGTGGAGATGGTCCTGGGGCGGTTCCATGGACGCACCGGGCCTCTACATGTCTGAGTGGCTTTTAGTGGTTTGCAACCATTACGAGTGGTCGGTCCATCCGTCAGCCGGTTCACAGCTGTCTCACCTTTGACGGGCCGCTAGAAACCGAAGTCTCACGGCGTTTTTGGCTTCTTCTCAAAACTATGCAGTCCCTTGGCTCAGCGTGACGGAGTCCTGGCTGTTGACTAATGTTTAGGCCCGTCCTGTCAGCTCCCCTCCTCGTCTAATCGTCAGTTCTGTGAAGTAAAATAATTGCTTGGCCTTAAGCTTTGCTGTTTTTTCACCGCTCTCTTCCCACCCACTGAGGAGAGCGGAGCTACTATAGAATTAATCTAAAACACACAAAGGACCATTATTCACTCTGGCTTCTTTGGATTCCAGTGAAATGTATTTCTATTGTTGTCCACAGAAAGGCTGTTCTCACCCAGAATTCAACAAAAAATTATGTTTTAATCATGTTTTTTCACATGTTATCCATGTAATAATGAACAAAGAAGTAAAAAGACCACAAACACAGAAGAGGAGGCCGCTGTTCGTTCCCCGTGTGAAGCGAGACATCAACGTTGTGTGCCTCACGTAACTTAACCTACTTTAGTCATTACAGTACAGTACAGTACAGTACATTACAGTACATTAAGAAGTACATTACATTACATTAAGAAGTACATTACAGTACATTACATTACAGTACATTACAGTACATTACAGTACATTAAGAAGTACATTACATTACAGTACATTACATTACATTACATTAAGAAGTACATTACATTACATTACATTACATTACAGTACATTATATTACATTACAGTACATTACAGTACATTAAGAAGTACATTACATTACAGTACATTACAGTACATTACAGTCATTTAGCAGACGCTTTCATCCAAAGCGACTTACAAGTCAGTATCTATCTACACACCGTAGACACGGGAGCAATTCAGGGGTTAAGCGTCTTGTCTGGACCCTCTGATTGAAAGGCGGCCCTGCTCTCCACTTAGGTCACTGGCTAGTTACGGCACTTCAGTGGTTATTTTAACCCAAAAGACGAACTCAGTAGTTCTGTCTTTGTTTCCCGTGAAGATGGAAGAAGCTTATTTTGAGAAGCCCGTATTCATGTAACGAGCTGACAGTGACACGAGTTGCTGACTTTCTTTTGAAAACACACAAAAAACGAGTTGTAACGTTTTGGTAACATATCGTACGATGCGTTGTATGAGGATAGTGTGGCAGAAGAAACACAATGTGGACAACTGCAAACATGCAAATACATTTATTGAGGACAAAACTGATTTTAAATCACAATATTAAAAGTGTGTGCACGCTCAGGAAGAATGGAAATAAAGCTCCATTCACATGTGTGTTAAACACACAAATATAAATGAACTTTACGCCCCTAATAGGAAGCCTAACCCCGGCACACATTTATCATTGCGTCATCTCCCGAGGTGGAAATGATCGTCAACGAGCTGGTGAGCCGCTCTGACGCCATGTATGAAGAATGCAGGACTCGTGGCGGCGAGCTCTCATCCTCCAGGTTAATGGTCTGGTTGTAGAGCGGTCTACAGGGCAGGTGTTGGTTGTAAAATCCAAACCGCTAAGCTCCCCCCCCCCCTGCTGTTTACTGGCTCCGCGGGCCGGGTCGGGCCGGGCGTGAGCCCCGCGCTAATTGTACATCAATGCTCAGCCCTTCTATAGGTAATCTCTACCAGGTGCTGTCATTCAAGCGAACATGAGCATGTGATCGCATGGAGCTACCATGAACGTAGCATGTTGAGGAATTCCACCCGTACACACACACACACACACACACACACACACACACACACACACACACACACACACACACACACACACACACACACACACATTTTCCCTGCTTGGATGACGTCCAGGCACAAAGAGCTCGTTCTAGTCTGGGCTCCATTTCCAGGGAGTTACACTCAAGACACTAATTGTTAAAGATTTACAAGGCGCAGTATAATTGATTGACTTCATTTAACACAGTGTAAATGCTCATTTCTCACTCTGGGTGGGTCAGGTGGCCGCTCTGTGTCCCTGGAGTCAAGAGTCCAGGTATGTGTGGACCTACACAGGTACGGTACCTTGTTTCTCCATGACTTAGAGAGACCTCTGACAAGATTCATGTTATATATATATATATATATATATATATATATATATATATATATATATATATATATATATATGACTTAAAAGCCCTTTTATCAACACAGTCTCCCAAGTCAGGGGTCCAACACCTCAAACTGTGACGCTCCAGGTTCCCCTCTCCTGACAGCTTTGGACGTGTCAAGAGATGGCACGAGTAGCGCTCTTTCAAAATAAACCTACATAACAGTCTTCGCTTGTTACATGCATACAGTCTATTTTCAAAATAAACTTCCAACTTAACTTTTAGGTTTACTTATGCAACAAAAGTACTTGATATGTTTAGGAAAAGATCGTGGTTTGGGTTAAATTAATTCAATTTGTTATGTATGGTAAGTACATGTATTATGTTTTCTTTCTTTTTGTGTTGTTCCTTACTGTTATGATTTTGTTCTTATTATAAATGCTTTTATTGTTTTGTTTTTTTACCATGTAAAGTGTCTTTAAGTGCCTTTTAAAGCGCTATATAAATAAAATGTATTATTATTATTATTATTATTATGTGTGCATGTACATTAGTTTCGTGACAAAACTTGTGTAAAATAAGTAACTTTTGACTCATTTTCACCAGGGACACGAATTGCAGTCTAGTTGGTGAAAGTCTTGAGTTTGTTTAAGCCATCCTCCTCCCACTCATCCTCCGTGGACCTACTCACTCTTTATACTACATCAGCTGCTCTGACTGTCTAACAGTGATGCTGAAGGGTGTAGGTACTTCATAATAACAAGCAGAAACAAAAGAGGTTCAGACATCTTAGTTGTGGGACTCATAGTGTGTTTTTCTGTATTTGTTTTATTGTTAAATAATCCCGTAATAAGTCCAAAAGCATTTCCTGTCTATGATATTTAGCCTCAAGCTCAATCGTCAAACATGGCGTCCCACAAGGATCTAGTCTGGGGCCTCTGTATATGCTACCGTTGGGACATATTGAGCATGGACGTTTAATGGACGATACACATTTATACCGATCATCCAGACCTCAGCAAGCTTGCTTTACTGCATAGCTCCTCAGGTGATGAACTCGGATGCCTCATACCTTTTGAAGCTGCAGCCAGCAGCTGTTTGGCTCGCTGTTGGACAGTAAACCCGTCCACAAAAAATGTCACACGACACATTTTTCGCCCTACAAGGCTAAAATTCCACAAAAAATCAACCTGTTCATTGGTCCACAAAGCGGTGCGTTTATATCTTCCCACCTCGATTATTATGATGCCTTGTGTTCTCGTCTGAAATGCGTAGCGCTGCATCTGATAATCTTTATAACGTTTTAATAAACTAAGGCAGAGTTTGAACTCTCTCAACCTCGTTTGTCTTCATAACAACCTCCTGAACCTCCGTCATGCTTCCCCCTGTCAATCTCAATCATAATTGTAATGGAAGAGAGGCTGATTCACTGGAATGTACTATAGGCGAACCTTAACTCTGAGGGAAACCACTCAGGTGGTACAACATAGAGATTCAATTATTACTGGCCAAAAGACATTTTAACCCAACCAACCAGTCAATCAGTCGTTATGGTTCTTTCTCGTCTCTCATGTTTATAGATTCAAAATGCAATGGAACGCTGAACAAGACTTTCATGAAGTGAAAACACTGAATAGATTTAGTTGTATGATGAAAACATGAACAACTCCCAGATTGGACAACGCCGTGGCAATGACCTGTCAATCACTGTGTAGCCCCGCCCCTAAATCATCCCCTGCTTTATGGTCTGTTTGACTCTAAATGTTCCATAATGTACTAAATGAACATCATGCTGTATTGAAGAAGACTGTAAACTAGAGATTGAGACCATAAACTCATGTTTACAATGTTTACTGAGGGAATAAATCAAGAGAGAAGTAGAGTCATTTTAGACTAGACTTCTATACAACCAGAGGAGTCGCCCCCTCGTGGACACTAGAGAGAATGCAGCTTTAAAACACTTCATTATTGGCTTCACTCTTCAGAACTAGAGGCTGATGCAGTCAGAGAGTAAAACCTGAGAAAAGGATTAGGGGAAACCCAAAATATTGGGTAAAAGGAAACTTTCACGTGGGAAAACCTTTTTTGTGAAGAAATGTGTGCCATTGTTTAATTTGAAACAATCTTGTTATTTTGTTCCTGACAACCACAAGACCAGCACCAGCTGGTCTCTGACCCACTGACAGCTAAATGGTCTCATGTCTGATGGGGTGACTCAATCTCTGTAAACCAGAAAACAGCCGAGAGAGTTTGAGGTTGAGTGGATAGTGTGTGAATGAGAAAGAGCAAGTATTGGGTGTGGTGAAGAGGAACAGAGGTGGCTAATGACACAGCAGTGAAATAATAATAAAAGAAAAGATCCATAACAATATGCAGTAAAAGCTTTGCAGACGTTCTTACTTGGTTACCCACATTTAAGCCGAAGTGAATGAAACCATTCTCAAGCAAACAGAAACAGTCATCAGCTGCAGCAAATCATGAAAGAGGTTGAAATATGTTGCATGAATAGTCCAAAGATGTGTTGATCCGTCTCTTGAAACGCTTTGTCTGTGGGACGTAGCCTCAAGCTAAGGACAGATATTTGTAAAAAGCACCAAGCTTTTTAAAAATATCTTAATTAAAAATAAAAATATCTAAAAATAAAAAATATCTTAATTAAAAATAAAAACAAAAATATCTAAAAATAAAAAATATCTTAATTAAAAATAAAAACAAAAATAAAAAATATCTTAATTAAAAATAAAAACAAAAATATCTAAAAATAAAAAATATCAATTAAAAATAGAAATATCTAAAAAATAAAAATTATCTAAATTAAATAAAAAACAACTTTTTTTGCCAAAACAACAAATGTAAAATTTAATTTAAAAAAAAGAATAATTTCCTAAAACTACTAATTTAAAGTTTTTTTGTGCACTGCAGTTAGAATGTTAATGTTAATGATAATATAATATACAGGTATGGTTTTGAATCCCTGTAAGTTTTTGCTAGTTTCGTTTGAGGTAAGTGTGACATTTACAACATGGAACATTTAGCATCATCGCCTCAGTTTCGTAGTGATATACTCTACAGTTTAACATCTACTCTCTTTACTTTGTAGTTTTTTTATGTTTCTCACTCTGATTATTATAATAATAGATTATATCTCTATGGTCAGTGTATTACTACAGTAGATGGAGTACCAGCACATGATGCAAAACAAGGTACTGCTGTGGATGTATTCTAGACACCTAAAAGAAAAGCTAGATTTAATATATTTTCAGACGGGGAACTTAACCAAAAGTGAAACTTATTAATAAGTCTTGTGTATTTGAAGAGTGCATGGATTGGTTTCACTCTTAGTTTAGGCCCCCGTTGGAAACGGCTGTCTGAAGGCAAGAGAAAGAGGTGAAAATATAGTAAATATAGCGAACACTTAAACTGATATTGATTATTGTAGGCGGGTCTAATTTACATCCACAGCAGTACATTGCTTAACTCTCATTTGCGTACTCTCCCGTTTCTCTACACTGGAGGCGTGTCGGCCTCCATCCACAGCAGGTGATACACTGACTATGGATAAGTACCTCATACGACCACACTGCAAAACACCCGAACGATCCCTCTAACAAGTGACGGTCAGTAACGAGGGGTCAGTGAACATGTTTGACCTCAGCACCAACCGGCTACAATCTGCATTTCACTTGTTACAAACACCTGTGGCTTCATCATATTATGTGTTTTTAATGGCAGATTGAAGCTTTTCATTTAAGGTAAAGTGAGGATAAGGTAATCCGATCAATTACACAACATGCAATCAATAACCTGCATCACATCTATAAAGTCAGAGGTGCCAAAGACACAAACATCCATATCATCACCATCTCCCCAGGAAATAAATGCGCGTCAAATACTATAGTTACGAATGGTATCAACACAACACAGCACACATACCAGGGGATTGCGGTGATGTTTATTAAAACATGCAGGTGCGTTTTCCACTGCCAAATATGATTTAATGTTTGTGACTCAGAGATCTTATAATCAGTGATAACACATGTGTCGGGATTACAGGGAAGAGAGGCTCATTAAAAGTCATGAGAATCACTTCACTGGTACAGAGTTCTTCATAATCTAAGGCTGTTTTTCAAAAACCGATACGTTTTGCCTAAGATTTGGTAAAATCCCAGAATGCATTTGACCAATCCACTTTGCGCGGCGTATCCCACAATGCAAAGTGCTGGAACGGCGTAGTCTATCGTCCCAACAGTGTTTTAAGAGCTTGGTTTAAGGCTGAAATCAATTCAACAGTTTCATACTGCAAACTACTGATGATCACAGTACAAAGTGTGTACTGTGTACTGAATGTTACTGTAGACGGTCGGTTACAGCCTCAGTTGCCTCAGTTGGTCAAGATTTGACCTAAACACACAGAGCTGTATGGATGGGATCACTTATTCAAAGGATAACAATCGGTTTAATGTTTGATTTTTCCACTGGTCTGGTTGGACAGTAGGTCAGAGTTCTTCTGTACTGATCCTACAGTGGGGGGGGGGGGGGGGGGGGGGGGGGGGTAATCACTTATAAACAACTTAGAACAACTGAATGTATTTTGGGAAGTGATGAGTATTTATACGTATCAAATTAACAAAGATTTGATAGAATTTATGAGGATCTGTCAGCCTAACGGTCAAATTCAAGCTCAAGCATATTCACCAAGATGAAAACATAAAGCGGATAGTCTGCGTATCTTAGTGCAATAATACATAAGATGTATGCGCAAACAGGTAAATATGTTTGCAAAGTAGCAATAGAAATGATATACGGCGACTTGGTTTATGTGTGTTGATGTTAACTGAAGTGTGCAGGGTAAGAGGAAGAGGCTGTTGGTTGACCAAGTGGTTTTGGATGTTATGCTTTAGATTCTAACGCCAGACGGCGGAGGTCCAACAGTGTGTGTGTGTGTGTGTGTGTGTGTGTGTGTGTGTGTGGGGGGGGGGGGGGGGGGTTGGAAGGGTCCTTCAGGAAGCTGGAAGCCTTTATCTCTCTCATTAGATGTTCTGGAGGGAGGGGAGCCCACTATTCACTGCAGGGTCAGAGTCTTGTAAAAGGTATTGAATCAAGGTTCTAAGGATTGGGGCTGTAGTTGATTGTACAGATTGTGAAGCTCTTTGAGACGATTAGTGATATTGGGTGGTATAAATAAAACACTCTCTTCAAGGCCTCATTAGGTCTAAAATAAATGCTTGTCAGGTTATCTGCCACCAACAATTTGCACAACCCAGTTCCTTTCAAGAACACTGAACCCTTCGGTCTTCTCAGGATCTGCTCATGGGCTGTTCTTGGCCGGACGGTGGTGTTCAGTGATCCTCAGCAATGTGCACTCAAAGAAACATGGTGGAGCGGTTGATGTGTGGTGGGGGAACGGTCCAAGCCACGTCCTCCTGAGGTCTGCAGCAACGCGCCAAACACGCAGCCCTGGGAGGCAAGATGTTGCTTTCAATCTGTGGTCTATCTGGCGTGAGATCTAGTAGCAGAGGGAGGTGTTGAACACAGGGAGATCTTATCTGTCTGTTACTATGGGATGATTGTAATAGAAGACTGAACTGAAGTCTGCAAACAGTGTTCTAGTATATGTGTTTTTATCAGGCAGCAACCAGGTCTCAGTAAACATTGTAAACATGAGTTTATGGTCTCAATCTCTAGTTTACAGTCTTCTTCAATACAGCATGATGTTCATTTAGTACATTATGCTCCATTTAGAGTCAAACACACCATCAAGCAGGGGATGATTTAGGGGCGGGGCTACACGCTGATTGACAGGTCTCTACCAGAGACGTATACGGCGTCTCTACGTCACTCCTCCTCAGTCCAGATGTGATCGGTAAAAAAAAAAAATGGCGATGGCCAAAATGCCAGACTCCATACCTCAAAACCTCAGTACACAAACCAATGAATGACATTGTCAATGACAGTCTATGGTCTTAGCTTTTCAGTCAGATCTAAGTGTGGCAGGACTTAGTAGTTTTTTTGTGGAGTGGTTTGAGCAACGTGCAAACTGGAAGGTGTCCATCAACGATGTGGCCCATGATTGGACCTTAGAGGTCATTGCAACAAGGAAATGAGTCGTGAAATGATGCAGTGAATTGAACTTGTTTATAGCAGAGGATTTGCAAGTTTTTCCAGAGGCTGAACTTTGCCAGAAGATAGTTTTTAGAATAGAGGCATATTTCTCCATCTGGCCTCGCCATCCTACGCCAAAGTTGTGGTCAAAACAGACGTTTGAGTTTTCCAGACCTGTCGCTGATCCAGACTATAAGGCTGAGAAAAGGTAGAAGAGCACGAGGCACCTGTACTCTTTCTGTCGGGGTACCTCTCATTAGAAAATCTTCCGAAGTATGCAGGTGATCCATCAGAGGCTGTCGGGCCGGGCCTCATCTGCTCTCCTCCCCGCAGCTAACACATTCTACACATGGAATCTGAGAATGATGAATGAAGCTGGAAACTGTGAGGCAGTCAAGCACCCGAGTCACACCCACGCCTCTTAATCTCAGCTCCTCATAGCATCCTCACATCATCCTGGTTTCTGTCTTTCAACTACTCCGACTGGGCAGCTGTTGGAGGGAGATTAAACTGGCTTCTTGTCTTTGTCTCGTATAAACAGTCGATTTGTTGCCATGTACGCCCAAATATTAGCCAAACACTGAACAAAACCCAAAGGCCAAACTTCTGCGTTTGTGCCACCCATCACTGTCAACAGGACAGCAGGAGTGTGCATTACTCACAGACATTATGATGTTCTGTTAGAAGCCGTTCTGACACGTTCTATTGTGCTCTACTCAACAAACCTTTGGAGGAACATTACAGTGTGTTTCAACTTGTCATTTTTACATTCAAACCTTGTGCTCACCACCTGCAAACATTCAGACACATTCTGACTCCCAACTCGTCAGACAGTGCCTCTTGGTCGGTACCCCTCGGCATCGGAGATAGACGTGTTAAGTAGCCCTCTAGGGCAGGGGTCTTCAGGCCAAGGACCCCCAGACTGATAGAGAGATGGAGCAGGGACCCCGACTATACACAGTATATTGTATACAGTTGTGTTTTGTATTAAACTGGGCCTAGTGCCACCTATAAACATACCTTGTTATTGTGCATTCAATACTAAGCTATTCAAACAATACACAGGTTCATGTATTCATGTTTTTATTTTAAAGGTCCAGTGAGTAGGGTGGCCATGACACTGACATTCATAAACACACCTTGTATGATAATCATGCATACAAGATATTCAAAATGACGTTTTTATTTTAAACATAAATGTGGAAACTAAAATGAGTGATGGTCTATTAGTGCCACTGCCATGCATAAACATACCTGTTATATAGCATACAATACTGAACTATTAAAATAATGGACAGATTCATGTTTGGGGAAAAAACAAAAAAAATTGTCTAATCAACCAAAAATTTTACGGACCCCCTGCAGTACCTCTGCGGACCCCCTAGGGGTTGCGGACCCCCTGTTGAAGACCTCTGCTCTAGGGTTAGTTTTCAATGTGTTGGGGCGGCGTATCAATGAAGGCTCTTTACATGCATAGTGTCCTGTTAAAATGAACTTCTGTCTCCACAAGAAGTTAGGTTTTGGCAACAAAACCACGTTAAGAAAAGAGCGTGGTTGACGTTAACATCACTTTTCTAACAGCGCTGTGGCTCAGAGGTAGAATGTGACGTCTTCCAATCAGAGGATCAGCGGTTTGCTCCAATGTTTGTCTTTGGCCAAGACACTTAAACCTAGATTTCATAGTGGGGTGAATGAGTGTGAATGGGCATGTAGCGTTAAAGCACTTTGAGTGGTCAGAAGACTAGAAAGGTGTTGTACAAGTCCATTTACTATTTAACCAATTCGAGTCACGTGACTAGCATCCATATAAGAAGTGGACGTAGTCAACTTTACGCCACCCATTGGTTTGTGGACTGCCGTTTTGAGGCCTCGAGTTCGTCAATTTCGCCATCGCCACCTTGGATTACAGCCATCGCCATGTTGTTTTTTTGCAACCAATGAAAGGAAGTGACCATATTAGGACTGAGGAGGAGTGACGTAGAGACGCCGTATACGTCTCTGGTAGAGACCTGTCAATCACTGTGTAGCCCCGCCCCTAAAGCATCCCCTGCTTTATGGTCTGTTTGACTCCACCTGCTAACTAACTAATGACTTCGTACTAAGTATTTGCAAGTGCAAAGTTAGCATGACCCATGCAGTCACAGTGGCCACATTAATGGGAAACACGCCAGGTTAAAATATACCACGATTTAGCTTTAAGCAGCCACAGCCTTTAAGAGTAACAGCCTTTCTCCAGTCTAACTCCATTTTCCATCCATTAGAGAACAATAATTACTCCACATTGTACATTAAAAGCCTTTTATGTAATCACATGCTGCTTTTAGTCAGCCTCTACTATAATGGTATTAAAGTAGCGGGACTTGAATCATTGCTCATGTCTCTACAGCCTGAGAGAAGTCTGATAAACTACCCCAGAGTGGCCTTCGTGGAGGTATTTCCACATTATAGTCAATGAAGCTGATGGATTAGAGGCTTAGAGCTGTCAATGAAGGCCGTCTGATGGATGTCCAACTCGGCCACCAATGTTGTTAAAGGCGGGTTTCCAGTCTAGGAATGCAAATGGATGGTCCATCTAAACACTTGACCGATCTAGGGTCAATAATGATTGGTGATGTGTTTCTATGTTTGTGTTTCCTTAGTGGTTCGCTAGTCTATAAACTGTAATGGATCGCCACTAACCACAGATTAGACATTACAGTATTGATTGTTGGAGAATAAATAGGCGCTCTTAACACTGATCTGAGAAAAAACAAGTCTACACAGTGGAACAAATCAGGGTCCCGGTTGCATTATCGCAAAAATACAAATAGATATAAGTATCATTGTATGAGCGTTCCTGCATTGACAATGGTGTTATTGTGTACTACAGGGTGTTCCGCAACATTTTTACTTTTACTACTTTGCGATATTGTACGTACCGTTAAAGAAGCTCTCCTTGAGATGAATGCACGGTACGCCTGTTGGTACGAATACGCTGAGATCTCACACCATGATGTTTTTTCTAACCACTAAGTGCTTTTGTTGCCTAAAGCCTAAACGTTAACCACATGACATAACATTGTGCCAGACTCTATTTAGAAATGTGTTAATTTAAGCGTACACTGTGTATAAGTGGATCATCGAGACGTCAACACGTTGGTTTGTGGACTGCGGTTTTGAAACCTCAAGTTTCTGCATTTTGACCATCTCCATCTTATTTTTCCACAACCAGTGAACAGGAAGTGACCATATCTGGACTGAGGAGGAGAGACGTAGAGACGTCGTATACGTCTCTGGTAGAGACCTGTCAATCACCATGTAGCCCCGCCCCTAAATCATCCCCTGCTTTATGGTGTGTTTGACTCTAAATGGAGCATAATGTACTAAATGAACATCATGCTGTATTGAAGAAGACTGTAAACTAGAGATTGAGACCATAAACTCATGTTTACAATGTTTACTGAGGGAATAAATCAAGAGAGAAGTAGAGTCATTTTAGACTAGACTTCTATACGACCAGAGGAGTCGCCCTCTGGTGGACACTAGAGAGAATGCAGCTTTAAGATACTAGAACTTGCTTCAGATCTTCATACCCACCTATGAGTTCATTTAATTTATAATGAGGTTGCCCTGTTACAGCATCCACTGTAAACCAATTGAAAGCTGAGAATGTATCAAAAAGTGTATTGTTGGTGCTGATGTACATCAAACTGAAAAGGGATCAACGTCCACGTCAGCTCAAAGGACTCCTCGTACCTACATTGTTTCCCTGCATTGCCTCAATGGAGCCGAGTTCTCTCTATTGAGTTACACTTATATGGGTGAATGTCAGATGATATCATTCGAGCGGGCGGCACCAGATGTTTAAAATGGCAGTTGCGCAGGCATTTCTGTGGCTTTACTTCACACAGAACAAATACTGGTTCGGGCCTGGTTTGCGTCCCGGGTGAGAGGTGGGTTATTTTAATCCTCATCTCGTCTCAGTCCTTTCACAGACACCAAACCTGCGTCGGCTCAACCGTTCACCTGATATAAAATGTGTAATTGAACACTCAGTGCTCCTCCACTCCTCTAGTGTCCCCTCGATTCTTTTGATTACCTATTTTCACATGACAAAGGGTGTTTCATTTGTGCAGGCAAGCACCTATTCTGAAGAGAAATCCACTCAAAAGGTATGTGAGGTGCTTTGGACGAAAGCCCGATGAAACACTTCATGCTGTTGTCGTTTTTTTTGGGGTTTTGTAACTTTGGCAAAAGGAGCACAGTTTCAGACGTGTTTATATAATGCTTTTGACACTGTATTTCATGAAACAGACATTCATGGCACCGTTATTTCCACTTGTGTCAGAGTGACGACCAGTGGACGCCGATGGATGGAAGCTAATCGACTGTGTATGGGTGTGAAGGCTGTTTCCAGAGGAAAATAGATTCTCACGGTTTGTTCCAGAGACGTTCGCCTTCTCATAACTGAGGGGCAGACGAGGAAAGTGTTAGAAAGCAAATCCAACTGTGTCGTACTGAGTACTAACAGAGACAAGAACAAACTGAGAATAAAGGTGGAAATTATATACAAGCACATTTTGCTGTCCTGACATTCATACCCCAACATCTGATATACAGTTTATCAGACATCATTCCAGAATCAACCAAACAAATAATGGTCCTTCAGGCAGAAGACCGCTGTTTGTTCCCCGTGTGAAACGAGAAGTCAACGTTGACTTATTTGACACGTAGCTTATGTATTTCAGTGATGACACTTCTGTCATTATTTCAACCCAAACGACGATCTTTTCCTCAACCTAACTAAGTATTTCACCAGTATTTTTGTTGCCTAAACCTAACTAAGTTGTTTCCTGTGAAGACAGAAGTTTATTTTTCATGTAACAAGTGGAAATTGGCACGACTAAACTTCTCCAGTCAAAGGCTACGTGCAAACGATCCTTTTTGTTTTATTCTGTTCATTGCCAATCACCACAGTTGCTCTTTGATTTAATGTGACGTCTGATTGGCCTCTTCACTACGACAATAAATGAGCTTTCGAGTTGCTTGTCGGCATATTTTTTCACTTCCATATCAATCAAGTTCTAGTTGACAACAGCATTTCACGGAGGATGACTTTCCATATTCAAAGTTTTGTCTCTTGGCATTGCGTCACTGCTTCTCCATCCAAGAAAACGTCCTTCAACAGTAACATCTTCGCATTAACGTCGACACACGACGTGCGGTCGAACATGCTTCACAGGCATACTTGGCTACAGGAGGTTGGATGTGAGTTTGAAAGCCACCTGTGGATCATTAACTTCCAACTTCCCTTCACTGAAGAAATACACTGAGTTTGTATGATGTACAAACATATGATTGTATGTATAATGTCCACAATTGTGTTCAGATGTCCTCTTCTTTGTCATAAAACTTCATTGTAAACATAAATTATCATGAAATCAAGTTGAAAATTTGTATTAAACTGCATTTAGTGACGTTAAGTTGAGTTCATTGAGCTGAATTAATATGTAATCGCTCCATTTAATTAAAAAAACAACCGCAAATTTGTTTCACCAAATCATGTTTTTGGGGGGAATGTAAATGTATTGACCTTGGCGTTGGATGCCGGAGTTTGTGTCCAGAGTTCCAAATGAGTTTTGGTCTATTCAGCAAAACCACTTTGGTTAAGGTTAGGGAAAGACGATATCTAACCATGACCACCATATTACTCTAAATGCATTAAAAGCATGTCTTCCATGTAAAGAGAACTGGAGGCAGTGATTTTAAGCCCAACCATAATGTTTTTCCGACCCCTAACTAAAGGGTTCTGCTGCTTTCGTTTTGTAACGTAATGTCGTTCCGAGTAAAAGTGGTTCCGAGCCACAAGAAACAAACGGACAATTTGTGTCCTTGTACAAGAAACCAAAGGATTGCATTTCGTGACCAATTCACAAACTGACCCGTTATTTTAACCCAAACCACGATCTGTTCCTGAACCTTACCAAGTAGCTTTGTTGCCTAAACTTATCTGAGTTTCCTGTGAAGATGCATATAAGGAGCAGAAATTGACACGTTTTGCTGGAGTTTCGTAGGAAAACACAGAAAAGATGAGGAGTAAGACATCATATGAACCGTTGTATGAAGATACGTTGAAGTAGAACAGTGATAGCTGTAGCCCTGAGTACACATTAGTAACTTCAGACCACTGACACGTACTGGTCTGTATAATATTTAGCCGTGTTCTTTAGTTTGTTGTACAGAGAGTGTGTATTTTCGGAGCAATGGATCATCAGGACAATGTCGTTTGTTTTCCAGATAATGAGCCGTCGGACAAATGGGCTTTGGGTCCAATGGGGCATTTGGGGTTTCCCAAATAATGGACCATTGGAAGAAGTGGGCAGCTTCATGAGCCCCACATCCAGCAGAAGGTTTTGACTGGCTCGTTGTCACACACGTGTTCTGATAGATGGAGCAGAAGAAAAGAGAGAAGATGTTTTTTTCCGTAAGTTGGGGGTCTTTAGTCACTCCATTTATCATAATATGTCATCTTTAAGGGTCGAGGCAGATTGTTGACTTCCATAACCCGAGGTCTCTGGAGAAGCTAAGGAATCACTGCCAGGCTTCAATTACATCTTCATTAGTGAAGAATGTTCTTGGATTGCGCAACCGTTACAGAGGAGATATGTATTTCCACAACACAGTAATGACTTTGGCTGTCAGATGCAGTGTTAACTTAGGACATGAGTTGTGTTTCAGCCTAAATGACCTCTTTTGAACCTCTTTTGGACAGCTCCGGGGTCCGGGGTGCGCGTCCACTCCCACAACACTGTGACGAGGCCTCCAGAGACGGACCGCAACGAGGATCACCGTCAGAGAAGTACCAGAAGACAAGGATCCAGCTCAGGACAACAAGTCCTGAGCTGGATCCCTGGAGAGAATCAGGTTCACTGAGAAAGTGATGACGGGGTGGGGCAAAAAAAAAAATCCTCACCTAATAGTGAGGGTATCGAATGCGGTTCGGAGTTCACGGTTCTGATATCGGTACTTTAAGAGGTTCTGGAGTGAGATGTCCTCGTCTCAAACGTCCTCTCTTTTTGTCTTTGTCTCTTTGTCTTTGAGAACTCTGGTTGTCTCAAACACAATAAAACCACAACACGTGACCAACAACAGAACATCTGTTTGTGGAGCAGCCGTCAGGTAACGGTAGTGATGTCATATGTAACCAATGAAAGATAACCACTGAGATCGTTGATTAGCTGAGAACGTATTTTAAGGATTTTAGAACTTCTTGTGTTGCTGCTCAAGAAAGAAAGTTTATTTACATACAAAATAATAAAGAAATGTTGATTCTTTTCTCAATTAATTGTCTTTTTTTCTCACAAATGAATCAAAAAGAACCGATGAGAGTATCGCTTAAGAACTGAACCAAGAATCAAGAGTATTATCGATACCCATCCCTAGTTCTGATCTCATCTAAAGCATTTGAGTCATTCTTGGTTATAGTTGCACATAATATTATCTACACAGAGCTACATGAGTCGTGTCGTCCATTTATTTCAACCAGGCTGCTCTTAGCGTGAACACAAAACCATGCTATCGTGTTCAAGTGGGTCCTGTCAGACTAAACTATTTGGAACGAGGCTACAGTCGCTTTGACAGTGATGTATTGCAGAACGCGGTGGAATGATGAGGGGTAACCTGAGACTTCCCCACGCACACGAGGACACGCATGCGTTCTCGGTCTTGCACAAACACAAACACTTACAAAAACCCCCTTGAATACCCTGGTGTTTAGCACCACAAGGATTGAGTAATTCTGCGCTCCAGCCCTCCGCGGGGATGTTGCAGTTACAGTTGAACATTAATATTGTTCCAGCGGACTTATTGACAAGCTGACAAAACGAAGCTGGAGCGACCTCCGCTCGTTATCCGTCCAGAGGACAGACAGCTGTGGGCTGAGGTTTGTGCGTGGGGCTGAACGGAGTGAGGGGAGTTTCACGTCGAGGTCCATGACTTCATCCTTTAGTGCTGACCAAGTCTGTATCCAAAGCTGGTGCAGAACATCTCAAAACAAACTTGTTCAAAACAGAAGAGGAAAGAAAAAGAGGTTGTTGTTAACGGTGAAACACACTGGGTTTAGAGCTGCTTGTTCCTGCAGTGAATTGATCAAATGTGAATAATCAGACCAACAAACAACAGTTAGCTTTAGGCAACAACACCACCAACAGTTCTCCTCCCCACCAATAGTCGTCTTTTTGGATATTATAAAGTACATCTATGTGAATAAGGATCCTAATCTCCTCCTTTCATTGCCGTTGTTTTCGTCACGAAAAAACCCACAAGATTCGTGTCCCTGCAGACAAACCCAATAGATTGCATTTCGTGACTAATTTAACTGAAACTTCGGAGAATAATTCCAAGTGCTTTTGCTGCTGCAGCTTTGCGCCATCCTATGAAATTCGAGCCCCGTTGTGGTCGCGGGATTGGTCTCCATAATTTGGACCCCCAACTGTCTCCTCTTTCTCTAGAGCCAGAACGCTTTGCTCCCCTGTTCACTGATGCTTCAGAGGTTCGTCTTTGTGGCTCGCCATAATCCCTGACCACAAATCCTCGACTCCTCCAGTGAATTAGTGCTGAATGTTGCTGGAATATGTCAAATAGACATATTAGGTGTTGAGATTTGCCTCAGTGTGCTTTAAACTTGCATGAAAACTCCAACCAAATAGCATGTTCGTATGTGACATACGAGTTGCTGTTTGATCATTTTAGCTTTGAACAGCTATTTGTTGATAATACTGGAGTGGATCCAGATGCTGGTTCCCTCTTTCTCTCAGGAACTGAACACATGCACACACTCTTGATGTAGCTTGGCAGGGTTCACATGTGTGGTGGAGGAGAAAACACTGAGTAGAGTCCTGAGAGCTGAGAACTTTTTTAAACAAGGAAACCCAACATAAAAGGAAGACCCAGTTATTGGTTCCAGCGCCTGAGGGCCATGCGCAGTTCACACATTACAAGGTCTTCATAGTCCTTAAGTTTTAGCACATTTTACACAGAATGTCTCACAAATGTTGGACTTCCAAAGTTTCGTATTTCAAACATATCTGACATTAAAAGAGTCCACGTAGTGATGCTGCTTTTTTAATCTTAATCATTACCATTGTTGGGTAAGAAGCAGACAAACCTGTGACACTTCTCATGTGACGCTCTGGGCATGTCAAGACGAACAATCTAGCAAGTAGCTAGCTGCTAACAAGTAGGACTGGCTACCGATGCCAGTACTCTTAGAGTGATACTGATACCAACACTACTTCAGTCGATACCCATCGTGTAAATGGAAGTTGTGAGTGTGTCCCACTGGCTAGCTAGTCACTGAGAACACCAGGTTAAAAATGTTAAGTTCTGTCAGCACTGTTGCTGTTGTTGGCGCTGTTTGCACCTGTAGCTGACTCAGAGATCTCCGTGTTCAGAGCCGTGTGCAAAGCAGGTAATCCCGACTGTATGGGTTGTAGCTGCTGTGGTAGTGAGCCAACTACACGTCGCATTGAATTGAGGAACGCTTGCGGTGTTTGGTTGTGAGAAAAACTATACAAATAGGTTTATTTATTCGACTTATTAGTCCGTGATGTAGTCTTTAACGTAGCCCTACTAAGAAGCAAGCTTCTTGCTTGAGGAATTAAGCCTCTGTGTTCAAGCTTTTGTCCATTTGCCGCTTCGCCTCACTTTATTTGCGGTCTTTCGTGTCCGTTTGGTAGTTTCCTCTTGGATGTGCGCTCATGATTTGGCTCCTGGTTATAGAAACCCAGTCCAAAAGGAGCAGAGAACGTACAGGCAGCATAAGTTCAACACACCTCTAGTGGTGATCATCGAGAGGTGTTCTTTTTGTATGAGTGTGTACGTTGTTTTTCCTCATGCTGCCTGTAACTCCATGCTGTGCAGCACTTCTCTTGTGTTTGTTTCTGTAGTTGTGAAGGTGAAGGATTGAGGTATTACAGCAACTACAATAACAAGACCTTTCTTTTCCACACATGGTAAAGACTAAACTTCCTGACACCAGCTTGCATCACTCACTCCACTTTTTGCGTCAAGAAAAACATCGTCCTCTTTTGACGCCTCCCTTGGCCGGTCCCCAGCTATCACCAGATATCCCACAATGCACTGTGAAATGATGCGCAGGAGAAATCTCAAGTGTTCAGACGAGACACAAACACCACAAACTGTGGCAGTACCACAGCGTTAAGATTAAGTTTGATTCAATCCATCTGATTTAAGTGGAAATACAAGACAAAAATCCAAAAGAGAGCAAAATGATCCAATGTAGTGAAGAAGAAAACGATGATTTATTGATACATTGTTCTGTTTCTTCTACGATGGACAACGCTTTAATGTCAAGCTGTCGCCAACTGTTAAGATTCATCATCTCCAATAGAAAGACCCACAAATAAAGAATAAAAAGATGAAACATCATAACTGTATGTAAGTTTACATGAGGGCAGCTGATGTGATGAGATATTAAGAGCCAAACTTCAAGATTTAGATCAAAACATGTGCAACAATTTTACAGAAACATAACTACGGACTATAATAGACACAATAAAAGGCTGAACCTGCTCTATGGACAAAGTTATTATATGTGGTTTCACTTTGGATCCCAGTGTTTTTGGCACCAGGCTGCTTTGAAGACGTCGGTGATTGATGGTCCGTTGCCGGGCCGGTTACATCACTCTCTGTTTCTCTCTCCAGTACGACACCTGATACCTTGTCAAGCTACAGAGATCGTGTCACCGGCATCAGAGTCTAGAGTTCCATGTGTTTTAGTGCGGTTGGTCTTTGATCCGATGCTGTCACATTGAAAACAGACCGTGTGGATGAGAACACCCGTCATAAAAAACAACAGTCTTTTACTGCAGGCTTGACCGCATGTTTTCATCGCTCCACTGTGTTGGTAAAATGACACACACACACACACACACACACACACACACACACACACACACACACCACACACACACACACACTGCAGTTTTATGATATGAGCATGACAGAGTGTGCATGTTGCCTGTATATCTGAAGAAGAAGAAATGAAAGCATTATGTAAGACAAGTCAACCCTGTGATTTAGATAGAGGTGTTCTACTGAGAGATCAAAACCGGCAAAAACATACGGCTCATTGCAAAGCAGGAAGTCACTATACATGTGATACCTGGGGGTACAGGTGACCACCTGTCACTCAAAAAGACTACGCCCTTAATTATGCCTAACTTTACGCCTTAGTATAATTTAAACGGGTGAGATTTATTAAATTCCTCCCCCGTACAGCTGTCATGAACGGAGATATTAGCTATAGAAACCAAAACTGTCAATCAGGCTGAATTTTTCTGCTGTAAAGTTGTGCTTTTCAACATGGAGGTCTATAGGCTCCGGTTCTGCAGAGTGAAGTCGTTGCTTCACGTGTTAAATCTGCATTCTCTCTAGTGTCCACCAGGGGGCGACTCCTCTGGTTGTATAGAAGTCTAGTCTAAAATGACTCTACTTCTCTCTTGATTTATTCCCTCAGTAAACATTGTAAACATGAGTTTATGGTCTCAATCTCTAGTTTACAGTCTTCTTCAATACAGCATGATGTTCATTTAGTACATTATGCTCCATTTAGAGTCAAACAGACCATAAAGCAGGGGATGATTTAGGGGCGGGGCTACACGCTGATTGACAGGTCTCTAACAGAGACGTATACGGCGTCTCTACGTCCTCTACCTTCCAAATATGGTATTTATTGCAAAAAAAACAACATGGCGACGGCCGTAATCCAAGATGGCGACGTCACGATGACTGTGATGTGAGCACAACATAACGTTAGCTTTATTGTCTAGCTGATCAAGTCATTTAAACCAGCAAAAGCTAGGAAAGAGAAGCCTTCTTTTAGTCTACTGCGTCTGAAACCCCGTGACCGTCACTTGACACATGTAGCGGTGGGGCAGCCCTTTTAGAGCGGTCAGACATTATTAAAGTTAACAGGAAGGGAAGGCTTTCATTACTTTATTTCTGTGTGTTTGTAGATGTCCTCCAGATTGCTTTTCCTCCGCCTGACTGGACTCGCCGAGCGTCGGTCCTCTGAAGCGCTGCCTCCCTCCAGAGAGGCTCATCAGGGACCCGCTGTAGTGTAAACTTGTTAAGCAAACACAGCGTGTTGTGATGAAAGCCATGCTGTCTAACTCCATGCCTTTACAGGATAGCCGTCACAGCTGAGGAATAGCTCTCACTCTTCCTTTTTTCCCCTCCCTAAAATTTGCCCCTACTGTCCTCCTAACCCACGTTCCCCTGCTTTCTCTCAGGTCCAGCTCACGTTTTATGGCTGTTGGCCAAAAGCAGCTCTGTGGGATCAAAGCCTAACGGCATCTTCAGCGGATTCCTGACATCCATCGGTTCTATCTCCTTCAGATAACAAAAAGGGTCTTTTTTTTTCTGTGCGAACGGGTTCTTAAAATATCTCCGCGGAGGGAAAGAGAACCACGTCGTTGCTCTCAACCCTCTCAGCAACCTGACCTCTGACAAACCGACTGGGAGTCAGTGTTGCGTCTCTGATTTAAACAGCGTTGACTCAATCTGTGCAGCAGCTACATTAAGGAAGAACTTGTAAAATACATGTTTAGAGTCTAAACACGTTACTGCAGCCATGAAAACTATAAAACTAAGACCATAAAGAGCTGAGAGAGTTTTTTCTGTTTCTCGCATGCTGCTTTTCATTACAGCCAAGATGATTGCTGTAACATTAGGAGAGCAGTTAACTAAGCCCGGCCCTTATTTTGCAAAGTCTCCATGGCAACTTAAATCTATGTAGGCGCTGGAAACTACCCCAATTTAGTCCTCATTAAGTTACTTTTTGTGTGTGGGGAGGAGAGAGGAGGAAGAAGTGAGAGGGGAAGGATACAGAGGGACTGAAGTCTCTTTATGGAGAAGATCACAGCAGTGTTTTTGTAAGACTCACTTCAATGTTTAAAGTGTGTGTGTGTGTGTGTGTGTGTGTGTGTGTACACTCTCAGTACTCAGGTACAAATGTGAGGAACCTGTACTGTACTTTTCTGCCACTTTATACTTCTACTCAACTATAGTATTGTACTATTTACTCCACTACATTTATTTAATAACCCTCAGATTCAGATACACATTAATACATTTAAACATCACAATTCAATAATGTAATATATGTGACGCTAAAATGGGCCCTTCAGCATATTGAGTACTTTTATTAAAAATACAATTTTAGGAAAGGATCTGAGTACGTTTTCCATGTGTGTGTGTGCATGTGGGCTTGTTTACCTGTCTTGTGGGGACATTAATCTAATTAAAATGTGGGGACTCATCTTCTTTTGGGGGGAGGGGGGGCACAATAGCTGAAAATTAGTTTTGAATATTTTCGAAGTAATTCAAAGCTGAATAAACCTCATTGACGTTGACGCTCTGTTTTTCACACAGTGTGTGTTTTAATGTTGGGAAACTAAATATATGGAAACTATATTTCTAGTAATATAAATATTATATGACATATTTTATTACTCATCTGACCGAACCAGATAATCTTTACATATCATTATGTAACCGTTATACCTTCATATGACTTCTGATGAAGTAGCCCACAAAAGACGTTTCTGCAGACTACAGATACGTTGAATGATGTAGTTTATCGAGTGGCCGTTATTTAAAGTTCCGAGGTGTAACAACAAATTAACAAGCAAGGAAGTGCAATAAGGAGGAGGGGCAGTAGATGTGTCAAACAAACACAGGACTTTCACCCAGTAGACCGTTGTTAGTGTCTTGTGTGACATTAAACATAAACGTTGACTTTGTGCTTGTCATTTAACACCTTAACGCTGACGGCGGTTGTTATTTATTTACGTTAGTTGCGTTGTTAATTGTTAAGTTGTTGCATTATTATCTTAACACAAACCATGATGTATATTTTAATCTGAAGCAAGTAGTTTTTGTTGCCTGAACCTAAACAATCGTTGAAACCACTTGTCTTTGTGTGTTTCTGCAAGAGTCACAAGAGGCCGATATGAAACGTGTTTATGAAACGTGTTTCTTGTTCAGGAATCAACATTCGACACATCAATGGTTTGCAGAAACATGAAATGCCGACATGTTTCTGGAGACTTGGTTGTTTCTGGAGACATTTAGTTCTTCAAACACCTCCAACAATTAAGCCGAATGTGGTGAATTTACTATCTGAACTGACAAAGTTCCATCTTAAAATTGTGTTTTAGCTATGACATTTTTTTTTTTTTTTAAAGGAAGTACAATTTAGAAAAACTAAAACAAAAAATGTTGGCACCCGCGGTTGAAGTCCAATCCATTAAATCAGTTAATGCATTGCAGGAAGTAAACAGGACGGCACATGGCAAAAGAATCTTTTTTATGTTTTGAATACAAAAACATCCTCTTTCATCTTGTGCCAGAAATTTCATTAATCTAAAAAATAAGGAGAAAAATAAATCAAAACTCTCCAGATAAAATCTGACTCTTTAAGCAGTGTGCAGTCAGTGTCACATCCAATAATAAGTAAACGGGTCAGACTTTGAAAGCATAACTGTAGAAAGACATAATCAAAACCACACACTGCTGAAATCACATATGTGTCTGTGGTCTGAATGTATTTTTTACTGTATCTCATCTCCAGTTGAAGACCATCAATCCTTCACTTTAAAATTGGTACGGGGGCACGACACCGCCAATAAATTCTAGCGGATGAAGTCGTCACTGTTAAGCCCCGATCCCTCAGATTTATTGATTCAAACCACAGACCTGAGCCAAGACGCAGGTTTTGACGACGGAGGCGCCGGAGATACGAGCTAAAGCCGTGTGTGTTGACTTTAGAAGGAGATGATTCATCAAGCGTCGCTTCGGTTTGGAACATCAAACCCATTTAATCTCCTGAAAAGGACTGAGAGCTGATGCCAGTCACTGTTAGCTGTGAGACCTTGGACCCCATTTATATTTAGTTCTGTGAAAATACACAAACGTGTCTGTGAAGCTGCGCATCAAAGGGTGTTGTGGGTAACTTCAGGTCACAGAGGTTAACACCGGTGGTGCAGCGACTCAACAGGCCCAGTTTTTTAACATTTGGGAGAAGGAAAACATGACGATTCTGTTCAAACTCCAAAACACATAAATAGATTGATTGGTTGTTAGTAATAAAAGATGCTTCTATATTATATGAAGCCATTATATGAAAGGCTACCTGATGGTCAAAGCTCAGATAACCTCCTCTATGGATCTCGTCCCTCATCAATAGTGGTGCAACGGTTTAACAAGCTTTGTCCGATATTGAACGATGTGGGGTTTTTACGGTTCGTTATTGTATCCCTAGTTAAACACACACACACACACACACACACACACACACACACACACACACTCACACACACACTCTCACAGTCATACATATGGGCAACTTATAGAGTCAACAATGAACCTGACCTGCATGTCTCTGTTCAGGTAGGTTTTCTCCCACAGTCCAGAGAACATGCTCCACACACAATTCACCCCTTCGTTTTTTATTTTACCATTTTACCAGATTCATGCATTACATTATGGGACTTGCACTGATTTGCATGTAGCATGGGAAAGCAAAGATGGACGCCATCAGATTTGCACTGTAATATGTAGTGTATGTAAGCAGAGGTCTGTATTATATTTATCTTTAGGTCCATACAGATGGACGTCCCCCTTAATGACATATATTATTTGAGTTTCTTTTCAAATGCTAATTTCCATTTTTGGGCATAATTTTGTCATGTACTCATGTTCACTCTGTGCCTTAAGTGTTAAAGCTGAAGGTGCAGTATTAACATTGACATTATTTACTTAACTAAACACACCAACGGGACAAATGAACCTGAGTCTTAGCAGGTACAGATTAGCTCAGTCTCTGTATTTCACATGTACACCGCGCAACGTACTTCCATTTGTCAGAAAAGCACATTATCGTGAAAAGGAGGAGCCCCTAAAAGCACCGAACGTCAAAACAACTCCAGTTCCCAGAATGTCTCTGTGCCTGTGATGGACCAGGTTCAAGGAAAGAGGAGCCGCTAACAGGAGCTGTAGGAATCATTCGTCACCGTAGCGGCCGCTCAAAGACCTCAGCGCGACGTTTGGCCTAAAATGGTGATTGTGAAAAAAGGCTGTGGTGAAGATCAGAGGTTTAAAGATCACAATCTGCACCCCTCAGTTTAAGTAACTGTGAGTGTGTTTGAGTGATGGGAGGAACTTTAAAACCTTTGGTAGGGAAGGAAAAGTCAGCACTAAGGATCAAGACCACGTCAAGTCCACGTGAAAGCAGGAACCAGAAGTCTAGAAATCAGGAAAGTATTTTACGTAACGCCCTAAAAACCAGAGTAATTCTATTTTGTGAGTAGCCTTCATGCTCTGTGTGTTATTGTACGAACAACACGCTGACATCGGTAAACCTTTTATCCTCACGTTTGACCTGTTGTACGTTGTTGTACGTTAAAGGAAAGTAGTGCGTCTTTACAGTTGACACTAAAAACCAACCGTTGAGACGACGTTGCTCTGGTTACCGTCGTTACACACTGACCGTGTCCAACCGTCACCGTGTCATTGTGAAGAGAAAGCAGCCCAGAGGAGGCAGGAAACAACAACACATTTACATTCACATGGTGAATTAAGTGCTGAGAGTCGGCAGCTCACGTTAACGTGAAGTTTAACGGTGTTATGATGATGATGTGTTAACCCAGCTAAGTGAAGCAATGTGGTTCCTTCATAAAAATGTATTTTATTGTTTCTTGTCAATTTGCTTAAACTCAGAGAATATTCTATTTCTTTTCCTTAAACAATTTTTTTTTTATTTTCTTTATAAAAACTTTATAATCTTAGAGAATATTTAAGTGATTTTTCCTCATAAAGGCTATAATCTCAGATAATACAATAATAATATAATATAATAAGTTGTTGTTACAAATTTGCAACTTTAATCTTGTAAATTTTGAGGTTTTCTTTCTGAATATTACTCCCGGGTAACGGGATGAAACACAGAAACAGACGACGACGCAGTAGAAACTATGCAATGATTTAATTAAAGTAGCTTCAGTCCAACAAAACAGGCAGGAGCACAGCTGGACTCAAGCAAACAGGAACAGAACTCCAAAAGCAGAACCGAGGACAGAAGTGACCAGAAACAAAGGACCTGCTCTGGTATTAGAGGCTGACTGACGGAGAGAAGTGGGAACAGGTGAGCAGGAGGTCTGGAGGCTGACGAGAGACAGGTGAACTCATCAGACAACCAATGCCAGGAAGTAGAAACCAGACACAAGGGGAGGGTGAACTTTCAAAGTAAAAGCAGAAAAAGGACAAAACAAACAGAAGACCCAAAAGCTGGAACACAAAGTCCTCTAGATACAAATCTACAAAAAGAGTCAGTGTTCCTGGGGAATGATTTGGTTACTAAAGATATTGGTATTAATTTGAGTTATTGCTTGAATTGCGAGTGTCTCCTCGTCTGCTGAACAAGAGGAGCTGGTGATGCGTTTACAGCCCTCCACATGCATTTAATTCTGCAACGCTGGTCATTCTGACTTTGCGGTTCAGTCAATGTAAAGAAAGGCCAACTTAAAGCCTCAGCGGTTCCCATGGACCCGGGACACATTAACCCTTCATGCCCATTAGCCACGTGAGCAGGGTCTGAATAGGTGGACAGGCCTCTGGTTGGAAGAAGAGGAAGGGTGGTGGTGGGGGGGTTGGGGAGAGTAAATCAAAATCCACTCGGCTCTTGGCAGAGGCCGTGTCAACTGCTGTGTTGTTGTGCAAAGCAGATAATGTGATTTCCGGCCCACAGCGAGGTAAAACTCCTCAAGATGAACTCCCAAGAGGGGCGAGTTCCTAAAAAAGACACAGGACCGAAAAAAGCTCACATTCAATAGAGCTCTGATCCGCTCACAGGCGCCGTCCAGGTCCATTAAAGTGGCAAAGGACTCAAAGAAGTGAAGACACAGGAGGAGACACTGTGCTTCTCTTTTAAAGGTGCTGTGAGGAGAGATGAAATGTCGTGGGCCAGTGGAACAGAACGGCAATGGACCAAGTGGGCTGATTTCATTTCCAGACACATTTTATAGATGTAGTGTCTCACAAGAAGTCTTACTTCAGCCTACTCGTGTGCTCAACATATTCCACCCTGCCACGCCCGTAATTATATGAAACACACTACTTTGCCACAGTTCTGTCTTTAAAGTCTAATTGAGATGGTAGAGTTTACAGAAATATCAAGATGTCGGGCGCAATTACAAGCAGAGTTACTTTACAAAAATGTGCCATTTTCAATTTATTGTGACGGTGCAACAATTTAAAACTGCCATCTTGTGTTTGAATGTTTTGCTCAAGCTCTGCTAGGCCAAGAATAAGAATATGATATTGTTTTACGGATTTAAAAACACAAAAAATTTGTGTGTATTTGAAGCAATAAAATGGGGGAAAAAATAAGGTTATTAAGAGTTTTTAAGAGCTAATTTAACCCGGCGGTGACGTCTGATTCACGTGGCTGATTCACTTTCACACACAACCGTACCTCCTGATTAACTGACTGTAACTTGAGTTGAGGTTGACGATGGAGTATTTGGGTTCAGTCTCAACCTTCCAGTGACCATAAAAAAAACACTGACATCAGCGCCTCTATAACTCACCGATCGTTAGATCATTGGTTATAATAACCGACGTTAGCTGTGGAGAGTATTTGTTCTGGTTTTAGACCGACTTTGTTGACGTTCGGTGTCTTTGTAATGGACATTCATATACATTTGATTATTGTTATCTGGGGTGTGCACGGCTTCCTGACTATTGTATTTATCTGTTACTGTTTGTATTTCTGTCTCCTGTAGTCTGAAGAAGAAGAACATATTCGGTAACACGGTTCGTCCGCTGGTTTTTCGCCATCGCGATAGAACCGATACAGGAAACACGTGAACAATGCATCTTTTTTGTCAACCATGGAGGTGGCAGATCAAAAAACAGTCCATTAATGTATGTTTTTTAGGTACAAAGAGAAACTAGTCCACCCTGCATGCCATGCCGTGATGCAATCAGCTAATCATTCAACCCGTCACATGAGGCTTTTACTGGACGACCAGGGGTTATGAGATGTGACTTTGTAAAAAGTGCAAAGAGCAACACTCACATTTAAAAAGAAAAAGATCAAACTCCGATGAGTCACTGCTGTTTGCAGGCTGTTTCAATTAAAACAACGTCTCTCTCTGTGGGTGGAGAAGCAGACGCCACTATTCCAGTTATGCTAATGCAGGTTTCTCCTCTCTGATTCTTTGACTCAGGCTGACAACAGTGTTTTGGATAACGATCCCAGAGCAGCTGTAGAAGAAGAGGCCTGTAGACCACTGGTACATCGTGTTTGTGTTTTTAGTGGACTGCCCTCACACGCTGCCACGACAGACAGACTAAACTTTCTCCATCACATGTCCTCTATAAAAGCAAAAAAAACACAAAACACGTCTGGTTTTCTGGCTCGGCTGTTTCTCAGGTGAGATCTGGTGGAATTTAAAGCGTGTGGATGTTTGGTTTAGTCGAACATGAAGGCCTCAGACCGACAACCCTCCACTTTCATCGTCTACAAGCCGACGTGCTGGGGGATACAAACTCAAAGGCAAGAGAGAGCGTGCCAATTATTGTTGGTACTGATTAATGTTGGGTTTTTCTGTTAATGACAATTGTTTGCAATAACAAAGACATATTATATGTTATCCTCAAAGCCGCCTTCCGTGGTGTTAATGGGAATCTTCTGGGAAACGCACATTTTATAAGGTTCAAGTCTTGAAAACATCAAACAAATTTTCCAAACATGTAACATCCAACAGTGTGCGGTTTTGAAGCCTCTAGTTCGGTGATTTGGTGGTCGCCATCTTGGTTTTTGGCGGTGGCCATCTTGTTTTTTTGCAAGCCGGGAACGGTAATTGCCCTATTTGGACTGTGGGGGAGGGACCTATCTATAAACTTGAATTTAAAGAGACGTCCTCGCTGACGTCACTCGTTGGTTTGTGGACTGCAGTTTAAAACCTTTAGCATTTTTGCCGTCGCCATCTATTTAGCAACCAATGAACAGGAAGTGACCATATCTGGACTGAGGAGTGTTGTAGAGACGTCGTCTACATCTCTGGTAGAGACCTGTCAATCACTGTGTAGCCCCGCCCCTAAATCATCCCCTGCTTTATGGTGTGTTTGACTCTAAATGGAGCATAATGTACTAAATGAACATCATGCTGTATTGAAGAAGACTGTAAACTAGAGATTGAGACCATAAACTCATGTTTACAATGTTTACTGAGGGAATAAATCAAGAGAGAAGTAGAGTCATTTTAGACTAGACTTCTATACAACCAGAGGAGTCGCCCCCTGCTGGACACTAGAGAGAATGCAGGTTGAAGACACTTCCGCGTTCATTTGTCAGAACCGGAGGTTGCGTCTGGTTCTGACCGAGCGTCAGTGTGTGACGAGTTGGGATGACAACGTGTTGCAAAGCCCCATGGGAGCTTATGGTTTTTAACTGACCTTTCAAACAATAAGCTGTGTGGAGTGCAAACCATCCACACCTTCTATACACAAACATTGATATGAGTATGGACCTTCATGTGGGTCAAATCCTTGGTCTGAGGGACGTCCGTCCAACAATGCATCGAGCTTTACTGGGCAGCCGCTGGCCAAACCGGGTGTGTTTTCACAGCACAGCTTGAGTCAGCAGAATACCAAAGTGGATGAATGAACGTGTTTTCATCTGCGGTCGCGCTTCTGTTGGAGAAGAGCTGAGGTATCAAGACTGTCTCTCCTCATGTGAGGGAAGACTGCCCGGGACAGCAGAAATCTGCTGGAGCAAAGGGAGACGTTCAAGACACAACAGATGTCCATCCAGCATGTTGAACAGACTGACAGGAGGAAAGTAGCGTTTCCCTGTTGTCTTAAATATCAATACTGCTTGAAAAAAAATGAATCATGATTCAGCATATTCTCATATATATATATATACATATATATATATACTTTATTTTATACAGCTAGATGAATGTATACATAGTATACAATACAAAACACAACTGATAAAAAATAACATCAACTGTACATGATGTGAAACAAGAAGAAGAACTAACTGTACAATGCCGTCTTTTTAGATGGCAGAATTGGTCCTAAAAGTCATTTCATTTTCCGTTGAAGGACGTGTCGGTTTAAAAGGGTTAATTTAGCACCATGAACGCCGAGATTATTGTGATGCCGACGAACGTTAAGCTGAAGTCGGGTATATCTGTGGAAACATTTAATTTACTTTTAATCTAATATATTTATTTATGTATCATTGTCAATATGGCAGTATTTGAGTGCCTTAAAGGTTAAAATAAGAATTATGGGCAATGAGCAAAAATAAGTAAGTGTTTTGCATTTCCTTTGTTTTCCCTTTGTTTGCCTAACCGTGAACGTCGTGCACCGTTACAGCCCAACCTTCCACTAAGCATCAAATCAGCTTATTAAACCATCTTTGGTGTTTTATTTTTAAACTAACACAGTGTGTGTTCATGTTTGTAAGGTATATCAGAAGGAGACTTTAGGTAGTGCGGTGGTTGATGTGTGGTTGAACGCTGACGTTTGTTTGATTTGTTCCATCTAAATGTAGCGATCGGGATTGCATCAAATTAATATAAAACTAGAAATAATATCAAATATTGATTTGTCCCCTTTTGGTTTTATTAACGACCACAGTGGGTCACAGAGCACTTGTTGTAGCAGACAGTGTCTCTCAGCACCAAGGCTTTTTAAAAGTTAGGATTCTTTGGCATCAAACAGCTGAGCGTCGGTTGGTTCACTGAATACAGAGCGTAACGTCTCACATCTGAACTATGTTTACTCTTATAAAAATATCTCTAATGTTTTGGTCACAAGAAGTCGTTACGAGTGCAGGCCGATCGAGAGCGAAGGATTTATTGTTCATTTTGTAAAATATAAAGTTTGTGAAGCTTCGATCTGATTATTCTAACGACTCTTTTGATAATCGATTAATCTGTAGATTATTACTTTGATTAATTATTAATACATTATTAATCTGATACTTACTCCTTATATGTTTGTACAGTGTTCTTTTACTACACATCCCCAATGCAGCCGTGCATGAATTTCTATTTGTATTTAGCGTCTACTGTTTTTTATTGTAGTCTATTTGCCCTTTTGCTTAAATATGTTCTTTCAGGTATGAAGATTTGAAGGATTCACTTCAGACTCCATAACGTTAATTTAAAGACCTTTACAACTAAATTGCATTGCTAGGCATCGGCTTGGGTCCATGTGTACTTCCTGTCAGCTGATGTCATTCACATAAAACTGCAACTGGGACACATTTGGAATGTTTTCTTCTAAATCTGTGAAATTACTTTGTTTCGGTTAATTAGCGTCGGCTGAATCTACGGCAGATTTGTGTCCATTTTGACGGACAAACGCACGATTACAGGTTCTAAATGTACAAAACAAATGTGACAGACAGAAATACTTTTAGTTAATTTTAGCTTTACCAAGGGTTAGCTTTACAGCAGCTCCATCAGTGATCCATCACAACACGTAGAGAAAACAAACTACGTATTTCTGTCCATTACTATGTTTTTTATATTATAACTTGTAATCTTTGTGCTTGCCTTTGTACTTTCTAAATGTTTACTCCAGAGACGGAGACGGCTGGTTTACTGCCCCACGGAGACGTCGGCGCGCCGTAAAACGTTACGTAGATCCAACTGATCAACGACAAAATTTGCAATTAGTCGTTGCGGCTCTAAATTATTCTGCACCAGAAAAACAGCCAATAGCACGGAATCAAGAACAAACAAAACAACAGAACGATGTAGAAACTGCACGGACCCATCAGGTCCTGGATGTTGCTCGAGTGATACAGTACTGTGTTTCACATTTTGAGAAGTTTTTCAGTGAAAAATGTCAATTCACAGGTGAGATTCTGAGGTTGAACCTCACCACGCTTCCTCTGTTTGTGTCCTGGACTTTCGGTTCTCTTTTGCTGTTGCAACGTCATCCCGTGCGAGTAATGATACCAATAAACAGACGTGTGTGATCACCGTCTCTGCATCTTTCCTGCCCCGTGACTCTCTCTGTACATGCTCAGGCATCTGTCCCGGTAGAGGTAGACCAACCGCGAGTCAAAACCCGAGGCAGATGGTTTGACAGTTTACAAGAAGACAGCTCTCCTGTCTAAACAGATGTCTGTCTTTTACAAACAATGGAGGGAGACCCTCTCCGTCTCCGTTGGCTTTCTTCGGTGTAGCAGACGCCCCTTCAGGCAGCATTGGAGAGTGTTTCCGCCCAACGCAGCCATGGGATCATTATCACGAAGGTTTGAGTCAAATCGTCAAATTTGACAAAAATAAGTCCCTGGGCTGGTGTCTGCGTCTGCTCTAACATGGCTTCAGATTGCAGAGGTCCAGCTCCTGAGGCTTCCTCCTCCCAGAGCAGTGGTCTCTGGGTAGATTCAGGCCGTTCTGTGTCACGCAGCGCACCGGCCGCCTTTTGAAGCCCCTCCCACAGGACTTGGAGCAGTGAGACCAGGTCCCGACGTCCCACACGGGGCACGGGTCCCCACATGTTCTCACCGCTACCGGCCTGTCAGCGCCGTCACAGTCCACCGCCGGACGCCCCTCCGTGCTCTGGCAGTGCACCGCTCTCTTCTGCAGACCGTTACCGCAAGTCACCGTGCACGAATCCCAACTTCCTGTCACCCAGTGACTGACCGGCCTCTTACTCATCACCTGCTTCTTGACCTCCACCCTGTTGTTGTCCGCCAGGACGCTGTTGTGCGCCGCGTGGCTTTTGTCCTCTTTTCGCAGAGTCTTTTCCTCCTTGCTCTCCTTGGCGATGTAGAAGGAGTAGCGCACCCTGGGCGGAGTCATCTTCCCCACAGACAGCACCTCCACAGTCAGAGGCTCCTGCAGCGGCCGGGTGGACTGAAGAATCTCAACGGACGTGGAGGTGCCGCTGTAGCGCATCAAGCTGCCCTTCACCAGCAGGTCGCGCTCCACGGCCGACACCACGTAGTTGCCGTTCAGCAGGTACTTGCCGTGGCGGTTCTTCACCGCTAAGTAGTTCTCATCGCTGACCATCCCTCGGTAGCCGCGCTGACGGACGTCGATGTTGGAAGCTCCGACGGGCAGCATCGCCACAAAGTTGTAGCCGTGACTAAAAAAGGAAAGCGTGGAGATGAAGAGCATTAACGATGCTGAATGGCCACCGGTTAGTCTTTCAAGACAATGAATGTTAATAGAACTTAAAAAGTACTTCATGTATGGTGAAAGATCATCAATGTAAAGGATTCCAGAGACTAGGGATGCACTGTTATCGGTATATGTGCTCATGTACTTGTCCTTGCAACTACACCGATGGAACCGATGCCACTACGGCTTAATCCCCTGAACTTCAGACACTCGAGTGCTACAATTCAAATGTGTGATGTTATCAATATATTAAGTGTGGAACTGTCCAACTGATGTCCTGAGTATATGGTACATTTTTGATATTTGTGTTATTTAAACAGCAGTCTTTGCAAACTTACCCCCTCACTAAGCGGGACAAAAAAGACACGAGTGACAGATGTCAAAAAACACTTCTAAAAACTGATTTGGATTTAAAAAGGAAAACAGACATTCTGTGGATCCACAATATCAGTCTATGGAGCAGCTCCAGACTTCATACAAAAGGACTTCACATGTTTGAGGCTGCTGGTTTCTGGCTTCGAGTAGCTCATGTTCGGAAATATTGATTGAACTTTCTTAGACGGTGGAAATAACGTATTTGAATTCTTAATTTAGAGCCAGATGTAGTCGGCTAAACTTACCTCAAACCATTTCTCATTAGTGTTTAGAATAAAGCAGATTTATTTCCATGAAAATATTGGGAATCACTGCATAAATATAGAACACACTGCCGAAGGGGCCAATCACACCGAGACGAGCGGCTGCAAAACCGCTGCAAAACCGCCGCAAAACCGCTGTTTTTCTTTGGTTTAGTCGCAGCACTTGTCTACGACAAACTTTACCGAGGCAGCCAATCAAATCAAGCAAGAGGCGGGCTTTACTACCTTACCACTGACTTCCTGTCTTGATGCCGGTAGATCGTTGATATTAGCGGTTTCTAATCACAATGAAGCGGCCGCGCCTTTTGCGACGCCTCACGGTGTAATCGGGGCCTCGGTGTGAGCTAAGTGTCGGCCATTTCTACCTCTATACCTGTTGAGAGTGAAGCTAACGTGAAGTCATCCCTTCCTTTTCAGTAACACACATCTAGCAAAGACTACTTACACAGGCTTGGTGAACATTCCCGAGACCTTCTTGCAGCCCTGGTTGTCGCCGCCACACACGCCACACTTGTCAAACTTCCTGCTCGAGTCCAGCTTGCCATCGCAGCCCGCCTTGATGCATTTTCCTTGAACGCATACAGCCGAGGTGTCAGGAGAGCAGGGCGTCCCGTCCACCACCTGCAGGGTTTCAGGACGTTACATCTTAAAGCTGGATGACAGGTAAGCAAGGACAACAACAAGGGGGGAGGAAAGAGCGAGACTTGCCACATATGTGCTCCACCACATACATACTTTATTCTTCTAACTAAACAAACATAATGAACCAAAGAGGTATATAAATAGAAAGTATCAACAGAGGGAGTGTACAGTGAACTATAGTGTAAACGAGAGGTTGGATAGCATCGCTGCTACAAGCTTGTTTCCTTTCTGGTTGCATAAATAGTTGCTGACAAGCCACAGCTGTGAGGTGATGCTCTCCCTGCATGTTTCCCTTTCTCACCACTCTCACCGCTCTTTATTAAGGCACCGACACATCACCGCTCACTAAGGAATAAAGGAACAAATCACACCGGGCAGTGACACGCCTAACCTTTGTGAACAGAGCGCTGCTTCTATGAAAGTTTCAACTACACCTCCTGTGAGCTTTTGACTCACGATGAGATGTTCACTGACAAAGAGTTCAGATTGCATTCGTGAGTGCAACAGTTGATGCACACTTAGCTCTAAGCTGCATTCTCTCTAGTGTCCATCAGGGGGCGACTCCTCTGGTTGTATAGAAGTCTAGTCTAAAATGACTCTACTTCTCTCTTGATTTATTCCCTCAGTAAACATTGTAAACATGAGTTTATGGTCTCAATCTCTAGTTTACAGTCTTCTTCAGTACAGCATGATGTTCATTTGGTACATTATGCTCCATTTAGAGTCAAACAGACAGATGTAAGTGTGGCAAGACTTTGGTTTTCGCCCCCTGATGGACATTAGAGAGAATGCAGGTTGAAGACTCTGCAGCATTGGCTTCACCTTTCAGAACCGGAGTTTGCCGCCTGGGCAGGACTTTGTTTTTTTCATTCATAGCAATGAAAGCTAACAGCATCGTCTACAGGCTGTAACAACACGAACTGGAAGTAGTTTTTGTACTTTACTAATGCAAATATATGATCAAAGTAATCTTATGTTCTTGAACTTATTCCATGTTTTACAATGATTAGAAAAATAGTTCATTACTAAAACAGATGTGATGTTGTGGCCACTCTGAGGAACAGTTAACGTATTAAATCAGCTACGTACCTTTGGAGCGAGGACGTAGAAGTACCCTGTCCCGTTGGCGCGACAGATCAGTTTGCATTTGTCCTTGGGAGAGATGCCCGAATATTTGGGAACCCAAACCACAGTGGAACCCAGTCTGTTGGTGTTCAGGTTCAAACCATTGAACGCCTCACACTGCTCCTCGCGGAAACTCTTACCTGGAGACGTAAAAAAACCAACAACCTCCCATTAGATTGACAACTACTCCAACACTGTTGACCTCTTACAGTTTAATCCATTCCTTACAATTGTGCTCACATGTTTTTGGTTGCTACAACTTCTGCAAAGTTAATTGGACAATCACTGTTTGGGGAACATGTTTTTTGTTGAATATTCTCAGCCATTAAAGTGTGTCTTACTGTGTGAACGTATTCAAACAGAGACTAGCGTACCTGTTTCAGGACAAGTGTTGAGGTTACAGGAGCGATATTTGATGCGAAGGCCGTAGCAGTATTTGCCTCCATTCTCAGGAACGGGGTTGTCACACTCCCTCTTGGCCAGCTGAACTCCTCCCCCACAGCTCCGGGAACAACCTCCGAATGCTCCCCACTTCCCCCACCGGCCATCCACCTGGGACAAAAGAAAAAACAGGCTCAACGGTACATCAATCTGTGATATAGAAGAACCCACCATCGCTCTCCGCGCACCCTCACCTTGATGTGCATGGTGTTGTTCTTCTCCGTGCAGGCTCCTCGGTAGCAGACCTTGCCGTTGCCGCAGCCGGTGCCGTCCGCCCAGGGGAAGTGTCGGGTTTGGCAGACCAGCTGGCCGCGGGCCTTCCCGGTGCACCACAGCTTGGAGCAGGGCTGCATGTACGGGCAGGGCTTGGAGCCGGGGCCGAACGCCAACTCACACTGGCGGTGCAGGCTGTAGCTGGAACCGGGCAGGTTGTCTGAGAGAGACAGCTGCTTTTGAGGCTGGTCCAGCAGACAGTCTCCTAAAGACACAAACCAGCAATGTTACAACCAATCAGAGCGCATGCACATTGAAAACTGTTTTCAATGCATTAAGCTAATAAACCTGCTTAACGCTACATGTTTAGCATGTACAGTAGCTAAAGGAAAAGGGGATTACCGGACTTACGTTGTTGGACAGAAACACGAATGCTGCTGTTTGCTAACCCATATCACGCCATATCAACTTAGTAATATGGTATTATGTCAATGTTTTGTTTGCAGCTTGTTGCACTGCAGCCATGTGGCCAATAGATCAATAATGTTGCATTAAGGAGAACTTAAAAATCTAAATAATACAATTAAATCTCTTTTACCACAGCACAAGCTTCAAAAGCTGTTAAATGTAGCAAGAAAGTTGTTAGTCCGTCCCGTCAGGCCTTCCTCTCAAGCCACTCCCCCCAAATTATCGACATGAATGTAAACAACCAACATGGCTGCTGTTAGTCCTGCAACAGCCACAGATACCATCTTTTTTTTTTGTCAGAGCATTTGACCTATTGATTACTGTTGAGATGTATAGAGAATTTCAACAAATATAACAAAATATGTTTTTGAAGAAGATTACCAACCCTTATCCCCCAAAAGACTAAAACAAACTTTATTCGTTATCAAGTGGGAGGAACACACGTACTTTATCATATCAAATGTCCCAAAGAATGAATGTTGCTCTGTCAAACTGTTGTGCATTAGGAGGGTGCTCTGGTTAGTCCTTTTAAGGTGATGTTGACTGCAGGTTGTGCAAAGCTGCAGGACTATTAAACGATGGATTATAACATTAAAAGAAAGCTCATGAATGAGCTTTAAACTGTTGGTACTGAATCTTCAGTCTGCACAAAGCCAGAATGCAAGCTGTCTATGTGAGACAGTACAGGCACCAGATCATGTTTAGATTGAGTGGATGACTCATGTAGAAAAGACAGCCGCGTTAAACTTAGTAAATGCTCATTTGCTTGTTAAAGTAAGTGGGCTGGTCGACAGTCACTTATTAGAGTTTACACACAGACAGAAAAAGACTTGGCATAAAGGAGCCACTGAGGAGAAGAAGCAGAGTAATATATTAATACACGTTGGAATGTTTTATTGAACGTGGATACTGGAAGTGGATACTCTGTCATCATCAGCATATGAAATTACATCTCACGGAACAAATACTTCCTCGAATACACTTGTTCAGTTTATTGAACTCCAGTGTAATTCTGCCACAAAGTGTTTCACATTTCTGTTGAGGCAAGTGAGACTCTGGTGTTAGTTCTATAATGAAATGCTCCCATTCTGACATTTGGTGTCTTAGAAAACTATTTTTTTTCTCTGCTCTCATCTACCACTGTACAATAGTTACTTTATATCTGGATGTGACAACACCAACATACAACAAAATATACTCAGATATTACATCAAAAATGCCCTTTTAATTGTTTAGCTCTGATCAGCATATAACATAAGCGATTCTGTCCGTTTGTCATTCGCAAGCACTTCTCAAAGCTTTGCCCGAGGCTGTGAGGAATCAGCTGGGTGCTGCAAGTTGTTGTTCAAACAAGATTTCTAGACCATGATCCAGATCCCATGCCAGGTCATTGAGGCTCGGTTTTAATGTGCTTTGGGATCAATTATTTCCTAATTTCATCATGAACTTATCTGTTAGAGAAAATATTCCTTTTTCTTCAACAGGTTTACTGTGACGTGACAACTGCTGTACAAGTGGACATCGGCCAAAAGTTGACCAGTTAAACGTTGGTATCTACCATCCAAACGTTGGCATCCATCAACCAAAAGTTGGTGTCCACCAACCAAATATTAGCATCCACCAGTTAAACGTTGGCGTCTACAAACCAAACGTTGGCAAGCACCATTCAAACGTTGGCGTCCACCAGTTAAACGTTGGTGTCCACCAACCAAACGTTGGCAAGCACCATTCAAACGTTGGCGTCCACCAGTTAAACGTTGGTGTCCACCAACCAAACGTTGGCAAGCACCATCATAACGTTGGCAAGCACCATTCAAACTTTGGCAAGCGCCATTCAAATGTTGGCGTCCACCAACCAAACAGATCGGACCTCAGCTGTGTCCACATGTGTGTGTCTAGGGCGGGCCTGTTGTGTTTCTGGCCATGTCAGTCACGTTCACCATCTGTTTTGGTCCTCATCAACTCCCAAGATGAAAATCTGCTAAACGTTCCACTCAGTTTGGCAGATAAACACTAACTTTCTTCTGTTTTTTTTCCTTCTGAGCTTTTTTTGGGGTAAAAACAGCTGCCTGCTGTGTCAAGAAACCCAGTTGCTGAGACTGAACCAAGACATTGAAGTTTGTGGGCCAGAAAACCAAAACAAAGAGCTGAACAAAGCTACATCGCTACAGGTGATTGCTGTCACATTACACAGTGATCGACATATATAATAGTGATTTCTTCATATACAAAAGCAAGTAGGTGAGTGCAGCTTCCAAGGCCATTTAAAAAAACGCATACATATTATGTCTCTGGTCTAAGACAGTCCAAACTGTTTACACATGAACAACTTTCTTCTAAATCCAAAACTCAAATGTGTGATTTCATTAAGTATAAAGTAAACACAGGCGATGAATTAAAGACGTTATAGACGACGCTTAGAGCAGCCGGGTCAATAGCACAGTATAAAGTACATATTCTGCTTCACAGCTGAGAATAAAGCTCCTCTGATTACAAAAAACACAAAATCAGTCTCCCATTCATTGTCTATGCAGCAGCTCCACATCATACTTGATACTCTATACTTCCTTCCCTGGTTTGGGGTTTTGAGAGAGAGCAGCTCATGTTCACAGATATTGATTGAACTTGCCATGACCGTGGAAATAACACATTGGAAATCTACATTTACAAGGTTATTTATTGACATTGTACAACAGAGCTGTGCAGGGAAAAGCAGTTTGTAGTCCCATTTTGCTACAAACGTCTTCATTATTGATTGATTGTCAACGTATACATGGTGTTAGATTAGTGATATTATGCTGTTATCAGGTGTTGTCCTCTTGTTATTGGTGTTATTTACTGTGAAGTGTGTTTGAAAGAGTTGAACCTACATTTGGTGAGGATTGGGTATGAATTGTAACATAAAATAAGTGTATGTGACTTCCAAGTTGAAACTGATATTGAAATTACAAATATAACCGAATAGAGCCAAGGTCCTTTTTTTGTGTGAGCACAATTAGATTACAACCAGCTGAGAGCATGAAGCCTGGACAGCATTAGCGAGTCCAGAGACGTGTACAGGAAGTGTTTACTAACCGTGACCTCTGTCCAGGAACTCGGTAATGATGGCGGCGCTGCACACGGACCAGGGCCGGCTCCTGTCGATCTGAATCAGTGTGGGAGACATCATGTGGTTGTCCTTTAGTTTCCCAAATACCTCCTCACATGCCTTCACGTTGTCGTGGGGCATGTTGAAGACGTGGCCTGAGGGACGAGGGGGGACAGACGGAAGGTTGTTAGAGTCAAGTAGTCTTTTAGGTAGTAAAAACTAAAGTTAGGTTGAGGCAACTAAACTACTTCGTTAGGTTGAGGCAACTAAACTACTTAGTTAGGTTTAGTCAACTAAACTACTTAGTTAGGTTTAGACAACAAAACTACTTAGTTAGGTTGAGGCAACAAAAGTACTTCGTTAGGTTGAGGCAACAAAACTACTTAGTTAGGTTTAGACAACAAAACTACTTCGTTAGGTTGAGGCAACAAAAGTACTTAGTTAGGTTGAGGCAACAAAAGTACTTACTTAGGTTTAGACAACAAAACTACTTAGTTAGGTTGAGGCAACAAAACTACTTAGTTAGGTTGAGGCAACAAAAGTACTTACTTAGGTTTAGACAACAAAACTACTTAGTTAGGTTGAGGCAACAAAACTACTTAGTTAGGTTTAGTCAACAAAACTACTTAGTTAGGTTTAGACAACTAAACTACTTAGTTAGGTTGAGGCAACAAAAGTACTTCGTTAGGTTGAGGCAACTAAACTACTTAGTTAGGTTTAGTCAACAAAACTACTTAGTTAGGTTTAGTCAACAAAACAACTTAGTTAGGTTTAGTCAACAAAACTACTTAGTTAGGTTGAGTCAACAAACCTACTTAGTTAGGTTTAGTCAACAAAACTACTTAGTTAGGTTGAGGCAACAAACCTACTTAGTTAGGTTTAGTCAACAAAACTACTTAGTTAGGTTTAGTCAACAAACCTACTTAGTTAGGTTTAGTCAACAAAACTACTTAGTTAGGTTTAGTCAACAAAACTACTTAGTTAGGTTGAGGCAACAAACCTACTTAGTTAGGTTTAGTCAACAAAACTACTTAGTTAGGTTTAGTCAACAAACCTACTTAGTTAGGTTGAGGCAACAAAACTACTTAGTTAGGTTGAGGCAACAAAAGTACTTACTTAGGTTTAGACAACAAAACTACTTAGTTAGGTTGAGGCAACAAAACTACTTAGTTAGGTTTAGTCAACAAAACTACTTAGTTAGGTTTAGACAACTAAACTACTTAGTTAGGTTGAGGCAACAAAAGTACTTCGTTAGGTTGAGGCAACTAAACTACTTAGTTAGGTTTAGTCAACAAAACAACTTAGTTAGGTTTAGTCAACAAAACTACTTAGTTAGGTTGAGTCAACAAACCTACTTAGTTAGGTTTAGTCAACAAAACAACTTAGTTAGGTTGAGGCAACAAACCTACTTAGTTAGGTTTAGTCAACAAAACTACTTAGTTAGGTTTAGTCAACAAACCTACTTAGTTAGGTTTAGTCAACAAAACTACTTAGTTAGGTTTAGTCAACAAAACAACTTAGTTAGGTTGAGGCAACAAACCTACTTAGTTAGGTTTAGTCAACAAAACTACTTAGGTTTAATCAACAAAACTACTTAGTTAAGTTTAATCAACAAAACAACTTAGTTAGGTTGAGGCAACAAACCTACTTAGTTAGGTTTAGTCAACAAAACTAGGAACAGTTAGGTTGAGGCAACAAAACCAACAGTTAGGTTTAGGCAACAAAAGCACAAAGTAAAGTTTAGAGAAAACTGTCTCAAGTTGTTTGAAAAACCACGACCATGAAACCACTACGCGGTGTTGAACACGTCTTCTATTTGAACGTCCTGTTTGTTGGATCCACCTCCCCTCCCGACCAACATTAATCATTTTTTGGGATATTATAAAGTCACGTTGCTCTGACTGTTTCTTCGTCACGTAGATGCATTTAATCTGTGTGTCCACCACCAATAAGGATTCTAATTGACTTTCCATTGGCGTTGTTTTCATGCTGTCAGACAACAAACAGACACTTCGTGTTCATGTACACGACACTGCCATGATACTGGGCTGGACCATTCCACAGTCCAGGAGCCCTGACTGCAGAGGCTCTACCACCTTTATGACCTCGGTACGACAAGTTCGACGCATCCGAGGATCTCGGTAAATTGGCAATAAGAGATGTGATTGATGGAAATCAATTTTAAAAGCAACAGGTAGCCGGTGAAAGTAATCGACTAGTTTTGAATGCGTGGATGACGGTTTCCAGATTTTTTTGGCGTGAAAGAAAAGCTCTAATCCTTGAAATGTTCCTGAGACTGAACCTCTGTTTTAACATGTTAACAAAAAGAGAAACTTTCTAGCAGACACCTCAACACACATGCAAGTATGAGGCAAAGCAAACTGGACTGATTTGAGGCTGATGTCATAGCAGACAGGAATGCAGCTATGCATGGGAACATACGTCCATGTTCTAAACCGGGGCTGACGGGGAAATTTAGTTCCCAAGGAAATCATTTCACTCCTTAAATATGAACATGAAGTACTTTCCAAAAGAAAAAAAAACAGTGTTCTCAATCATGAAACGGGACCATTTTGGGAGGAAATGACTTAACATATATGAGGACAGTGTAAACCAATTCCTCTCTCGGGGCCTCGGGAGTTACTTGTGCATCTGGTTTCAGGAGTCTTGCTTCTTTTAAAGCCTCAACCGCTGATTATAATTAGAAAAAAAAAGAAGAAATGTCACTTGTATTATGAATAGGATTTGCCTTAACGAGACAGTTTGTCAAACTGCAGAATACAAGTATAATACCACCCATTAAGTTTTATTGAAAAAGCAGGATTAGCAGTGTTCAACTTCAGCTGCTTTTACAGTTAAAGCTGAAACAAGGAGCTTTTTTGGGTAAAACTGCAAACATTACGTCAGCCTACATTACAGATTAACAGAGAAAACATTGCAGCGCTGTAGATGTACTCTCACCATGAAACAGCTACATGTTATGTCAATCAATATTTGGTCATTTTAGAAACAGTGATTTTAAAATAGAAAAGAATAGTTCAGCATTTTAAGATAACTGATATCAATCTCGTGTCTAAGTAAGAAGCTGGAGCCAGCTTAGCTAGCCTAGCTTAGCATTAAAATTGTCTATATAATAGCTAAACTGTCCAAAGTATACAAATATACACCTTAAACTGTCTGATTTACACAATGTATCTTGGTGGTTTTAAAGCTGTACATGAAAGTATTGTAAAATGACAGGTATTTCTTGACAAACATCTGACCGGTACTTCATTGTAGCATTTCCGGCTAAGTTGCAAAATACGGTCGGTTTTGGTCTCTGAATCGGTTGAATGAAACCTGGCGACCTCACTGCGACAACAAGACTTTAGGAAGCATGTAGCTGTTTGTTTGCCAGGAGAGCTTTAGAGTTGTATTCCTAAACTTAGGAAGATTCCACATCACATGTTTTACCGTTTTACTGTTTAACTGCAAAATTCGAAAGTCGAAACACGTTTCTGAAAACATTTGGGACGAGAAATTAGCAATGCAGTAGAAGAATCTGGATTCATATTTGATCAGCGCTGCCTAGTTTTACAGTTTGATCGGAGTTAACGAGCTTCACCGGCAGTGATTGACAGCTGTGATAAGAAAGTCGTCGGCTCTGATCGGTTCTTTTTCTCGGGCTGTGATGGAATCAGACGTCAACTTCCTGAAGTCATTCCTAAAGTGTCCTAAACCTGCATTCTCTCTCGTGTCCACCAGGGGGCGACTCCTCTGGTTGTATAGAAGTCTAGTCTAAAATGACTCTACTTCTCTCTTGATTTATTCCCTCAGTAAACATTGTAAACATGAGTTTATGGTCTCAATCTCTAGTTTACAGTCTTCTTCAATACAGCATGATGTTCATTTAGTACATTATGCTCCATTTAGAGTCAAACAGACCATAAAGCAGGGGATGATTTAGGGGGCGGGGCTACAAGCTGATTGACAGGTCTCTACCAGAGACGTATACGGCGTCTCTACGTCACTCCTCCTCAGTCCAGATATGCTCACTTCCTGTTCACTGGTTTACTAAAAACCAAGATGGCGACGGCCAAAACGCCGAACATCCGTCCACAAACCAACGAGTGACGTCACGATCACTACGTCCTCTTCTTATATAAAGTCTGTGGGTAGAATCTTGCAAATAGGAACCGGATTTTGTTTCACAGATTATCTGTTTTATGTACAGCTGTCAGATTATATTGACAGTTTGAGCGATAACGACAAAAAGTTATCTTTATTTAAGTTATCGACTGTGCACAAATATTTCAGATTGTCAATCTCTCTCTCTCTATATGTATTTCCCAAAATAACTATCCCGAAGCCATTTCAACGCCAACTGACATAATTCATGCCTAATTTGGCAGATTATATACATGAGTGTGTGCTCAAGCACGCTGTACCGCATACCATACTCTTATAGAGGATTGGACATTTTAGCCTGAAGTGCAAACTGCCTCCTAAAGAGCAGTGAGGGTTCTGTTCTGTTCTGTCTTTTGCTCCATTTGTCCCTTCACATCACAGACTAACTGGAATGTTCAAGATAAGTGTACATTTGTTAGTATAATGTTATCATGAGCAATAATTCATGCCGTCAGATTTGTCTCCCTGTTATCTCTCGCTTCCCATTTGCAGCTGCCAGTGTGCAGAGTTATGTTGTGCAGCTGTGGTGTCTAACACAAACACATTTCCACCTTGTTCTCAGAGACCTGCTGGTTCTGATTGAGACTTACTAATGAGGGACTGATTTAAAGAGTGAACATCAGGTAAATTAACTCAAACAGCTGCTGGGACCAGGACTGAGAACCACAGCCAAGTAGATCATCATGAAAGTTACAGAACCGCCCGGCTGGGCTGGTTTCCACGCTGATTGTGCGTCTGTCAAAGCAGAATTCCTTTGACATTGTGAGCTTGTATGCAGCTCTGGAGCACATCTCCCTCTGAGGCCACAGCACAGTGTCATTGAGTTCAAATAGCTGCAAATTGCAACTGTTCATGGTTTTGTTGCCTGAACTCAATTGTTGATTTTGTTGCCTGAAGCTAATTGTTGGTTTTGTTGCCTAAACCTAACTGTTGGTTTTGTTGCCTAAACCTAACTGTTGGTTTTGTTGCCTAAACCTAACTGTTGGTTTTGTTGCCTAAACCTAACTGTTGGTTTTGTTGCCTAAACCTAACTGTTGGTTTTGTTGCCTAAACCTAACTGTTGGTTTTGTTGCCTGAACCAAACAACTCGCTCACCAAGTTCGTGGGCCGCTGTGAAGGCGGAGGGCAAGCCGTCATCCTCGATGACGGAGCAGCTCCTCTTCGGGTCGCACATGGTCCCGACGTCAGCCATCCCCAGCGTATCACAGGTCGTCGCCCCGCAGAGATCCTGGAGACACAAAAAGGTAATTTCAACTTTTATTTCATACAAATCTTGATCAGTGCGATTGGAGACTTGGACTCTTGTTTCCAAACATGTTTTGTGCGTCTGTGCCTCCAGCTACAGAATGAGCACTAATACAAAGCACATGGGCCTGTGGTTTGTTTATTGGTGCTCTGTTCTTAAAACACATTGAGGCAGAGGGTCAGGGGAGATAGCCCACCACAGAGGTAAGAAGAGTTGTTGTGAGGGACTAGAAGAGTCCCACCTGCATGTGGCTGGGTCAGTCCACAACCAACTTCTATTTAAGTACATCTGACAGTTTTGGGATTAACTTTGTCATTGTAACCAATTTGGTCCAGTCAGAAATATCTCAACAGCTTTTCAATAGAAAGCCCTGAAATTGTAAACACTCGTGATCCCCAGAGGATGAACCCTAATGACTCTGTTGAGCCCTATTTCTTGTCTCGACAACTGTTTTTGATGGATTGCCGTGAAATTTGGTGCAGACATTTATGTTTCCCTCAGGATCCATTGAGTTAACTTTGGTGATCCTCTGAATTAGGGCTGGGCGATACGGTCAAAATGGATGCTGGGGATGCTTTAGGGGCGGGGCTACACGCTGATTGACAGGTCTCTACCAGAGTCACTCCTCCTCAGTCCAAATATGGTCACTTCCTGTTCACTGGTTGCAAAAAAAACAAGATGGCGACGGCCAAAACGGCAATCCACAAACCAGTGAATGACGTCATGGCGACTACATCCACTTCTTATACACAGACTGTGGTTAGCATGCTAGCATTTAGCTCAAAGCACGACTCTGAAGCTGCTAGCATGGCTGTGTAGTCTACCTAAAGTTCATTTTGATCTGTGTCTTTGTGTTCCATCAATAAGAAGGAGTGAAAACAAACACATAGTGGACGGTGAACTTGTTAAACCCAGTGTTACGATGAGGCCCGGTCACGCCAGAAGCACCCTCTGCCAGCCATGTGTATTCCACACCACGTTATCTCCATAACCTATGACCAGACTGTTTCCATCTCGCCAGCTGCACCCATTGCGCCCTACAAGGACAACAGCGCCGGACCCCGGACTCTCCTGCCTTTAATTGCCCTCAGTGTAAATAACGGATCTTTGTCTCCGTTACTGCGGTGATTTTTTACCTTAAAGGGTTTTTTTTTTTTGCATGTCGCTGTGCAGTCAAGGAGCGAGCCCGCGTATCAGATGGACAGCCAGAACCAAACTGGACCTCATGGAAAGCAGGCATTAACAACCAGACAGAGGGAACTGGCTCTGCTGTTCTTTTCCAGTGACTCATTGGACCAAAGGAAGGAGACTATAGCAGGGCTGTGCAGTCAGCGACACACAGGTTAATGGACAGCTGAACACAGGGACAGTTCATAGCTACTGATGTAGAGTCAATCAAATGACTACAAACACATTTTACAGGATGGACAGGACATCAGAAGGGGCCGTCGTCGTGACGTCCCCCATTGGTTTTGTGGAGTTCAGCATTTTGGCCTTTTTAGCAACCGGTGAACAGGAAGTGACCATATCTGGACTGAGGAGGACCTATACACCGTATATACAGACCTGTCAATCAGCGTGTAGCCCCGCCCCTAACGCATCCCCTGCTTTATGGTCTGTTTGACTCTAAATAGAGCATAATGTACTAAATGAACATCATGCTGTATTGAAGAAGACTGTAAACTAGAGATTGAGACCATAAACTCATGTTTACAATGTTTACTGAGGGAATAAATCAAGAGAGAAGTAGAGTCATTTTAGACTAGACTTCTATACAACCAGAGGAGTCGCCCCCTGGTGGACACTAGAGAGAATGCAGCTTTAACACACTTTACCACTGGCTTCATTTCAGAGAACCAGAGGTTGCCTCCTGGTCTGCACCCATTGTCTCATAACCCGTCCATGCACAAGTTGTGATCAACTGCAGCATTTTCTATCCTATTCTTTTCTATATTCTATATATCTGTCCACCTCCGGTGTGAAGCGTGACCTGCTTACCTGCTTGGTGAACAGGATGGCCGTGTCCCAGTACTCCGGGTGCTTGTCGCTGTGTTTGTTCATCTTCTTCTGCCAGGAGCAGAAGTTGCGCAGAGTCAGCGCTGCGTTAGTGGAAACCTTCGGCCCCTTGTCGGCTTCCTTTATCACCACGAAGTCCACCACCACTATGCTGATGGAGTTGAGGATGCTGGGGTGCTTGTACAGCCTGGCCGCCACCGACATCAGGGTCATGAGGTAGTGCTTCAGGTCGTCCCCGTGGAATGCAGCCATAGATTCATCCGCCACCACCAGCACCTCCACGAACCTGGGGATGGAGGCGAACCTCTTTGACCTGCCCAGGGTTTTCAACACCGTGTCAGCTAAGCCGTCGACCTCCAGCCCGCTCATGTGCTTGTACTTCTCCAGGGACGCGCTGAAGTTGGCGTCAGGTGTGACTCCGCACCTGCTGGTGGAGTTCGCGCCCGAGTGCGCGGCGCGTGTCCAGCGGCGGATGACGTGCGTCCCGTTGAAAGAGTATCCAGCGTCTCCGGTCCCGGTGTGGCTGATGAAATACTCCATGCCGTTGTAGGCGAACCCCCCCTGGAGACCTTTACACAGGCTGAGCGCGGCGAAGGAGTCCGGTTCCGCATTGACGGTACCGGAGTAGAAGCAG
>NW_027176262.1:1806804-1831804 GCF_023349555.1 Cebidichthys violaceus | reverse complement strand
GGCCATGCTCTTCACCAGAGAGGTGAGGGACCAACGAAACCACACCATCGTCTGCGTATGATGTTTGAAATATGTGATGAGCGAGAGATATTTTACAGAATCTTTGCAAAGCTACTTCTTCACCTTGGAGGCATCTTAACTCAAGGTCCACGCACTGTCTTCTTCAGGCACTCAGGACACAAATAATGGCAGTTTACAGACTGTGTCGGTATTATTCAAATGATCGTCTGGGATAGTTTCTCCATTCAGAAGGCAATAACTCAGCAAGGATGAGTCACACATTAAGCCCATGAAGGAATCCAGTCCCAGGCCAGCTGCAGTACATGATGTGGTTTCAGAGTCTTACAGTAACACAGGGTCGGTTGCGGGGTCCCAGCTGAGTGAAGAGCCCCCTCCTTCAGGGGACTGTTGTCATATCTTGTTGTTTTTGCAACGCAGAGACACACGTGTGGGATTAGAGGTGAAGGAAAGACCTTCTAGTCCTTTAGGTAAAGTGAGGATGCTGAAAGGGGAACGTCGGAGAATGTCAACAGAAAGCAAACAAATTGTACTTTACGGATCCTCCGACAGGAAATAGGTCCACAAGTCCTCAGGGTTTGAGTCGTGATTGGCTGCCTTCTTCCCTCTGGTGTGTGCGTGTTGACAAGGCGTGAGCAGAACCCACAAGACTTCACTATTATCACATTTCTATAGCTGGGTGCCCCGGTTTACGGCTCGATCCGATGACAAGCTTGGCATCTGCCTACTGAGTTCCGTTAGCATGTAGGTGTGACCCCGGGTCAGGGAGATGATGACTAGAACATGTGGGCTTCTGCAGTCCTGTGCTGGATTTCTTGAAGGCGGTCGCTCGGTTGTGGAACCCATCATTCACCAAAAAAAAAACAGTTTGTGTTTGTTTTTCCACTCCGGTGGAGGACGGAAGGCTCCTCGTGGATGAGAGGACTTTAGTGCCGCCACAAATCAGACCCGGACCTGACTGAGGCACTTTGAAGGGTCAGCTTCAGCTTCACTGGCTGTTGTGAAAGTGAAAACTCTCGTTGCATGTAGTGGAACCACTTCTGTGGTCTCATACTGTATGCGTGTCGTTGTCCGTCTGTCCGCACTATACCTGCAGAATGCTTTGACCCACTTGCGTCCGCACACAACGGTGGAACAAGGTGTACAAACACAACGCCGAGCTGCGTTCGAGTGGCAGCCTCCGAGTCCAGATGTGTTTTGAATCACGGCGGGTTCAGCCCTGTGGTTTCTCTTCCTTTTTTTTTTGGGAGGGGGTTCTGAGGCGAGGCCACGGACCCGTCCGTCTTGAGCCAGTCTTCTCGAGCGGGGGGAGGGGGAAGACTTCTGATACGCGGTGCTGTTCATTTTCCAAAATCACAGTTGTGGACGGGTGAACGCTGAGGATATTTATTTGTTTTGTTTTATGACGGAAACACTGAGCAACATGTTTTGGATTTCTTTCGTTAAAAACAACCGGACACAAATAGACAGTGAAGGATCGCTGAGCGTGATTGATAAAACATCCACTCAGGGCTGCCCATACACTTAATACATCTACCATTTGACAGAGTGATGTTCCTGCCATAGTCCACTCTGCCAGCTGTTTCTAAGCAAACGGTCACAAGTGTTTGAGTGAAAACGACCTTAACCAGGTTTAGAACAAGGTATCGAGCTAATATTGCTCAAGACTGCACTGATCGACCGAGACAAGACCCTAAGCTGAGCTGAACTGAGTGAGATAGATGGATAGATTGGATGGACTCCCTGGTTTCAGTGGAGAGTTTCTTTTTTATTGCAAGACAAAAGACAAAAGACAAACAGAACAGCAGGAAGAAGACCAGAGCAGTGAAAACATGCCAATAAACAACAGTTCTTCAGGGAATAAGAGTACAAGTTCATGTTTGTTGTGGTATGTTGATTGGATCTGATGTTGGTGTGTGTGGCAGCCATCTCCGGTTCAAGTCAGTGCTTCATGTGTTAAAGCTGCATTCTCTCTAGTGTCCACCAGGGGGCGACTCATCTGGTTGTATAGAAGTCTAGTCTAAAATGACTCTACTTCTCTCTTGATTTATTCCCTCAGTAAACATTGTAAACATGAGTTTATGGTCTCAATCTCTAGTTTACAGTCTTCTTCAATACAGCATGATGTTCATTTAGTACATTATGCTCCATTTAGAGTCAAACAGACCATAAAGCAGGGGATGATTTAGGGGCGGGGCTACCTGACAGGTCTCTATCACGGCGTTGGCCGGTCTGGGAGTTTAACGTTATTGTTTTCACTTCATGTTTAATGTAAAATTTTGGTCGCCTAAAAATGTCGTATTCAGCGTTCATTTGTACTTAGTTCCGCCCTCTTCTGTCACTTCTGGTCCCAAAAAACAAAACAAAGAATGTGACAAAGCCAAACTAGAGGCTTCAAAACCACAGTCCACCAACCACAAAGGTGACATCATGATGACTGTATGTCCACTAAACAGTCCAAAACTGCTCCGTCAGCACTGTTACCGTTGTTTGCACTGTTAGCTGTGAGCTGCCAGCTCAGCCATCGCCACCTGGAGGCAACATGTTTGCTCTGAATAGCAAATAAAATAAATAATAAATAAAAATGAGCCCTGTTGGCCGAGCTACTAGAAAAGTTGCTTTACATAGAACATGTAGGTGGAAAGTGGAAGATCATCAAACTCTGTATTAGATGCTTGTTAACCTTGATCAAATATATACAGTTTGGGTTAACACAAAGGCTCATCATTTAAGAAACGTGTTGCATGAAAACGGTCAAAATTAGGATTGTGAACATCTGCCTTTGTGTACTTTGGTTTGAATCAGCTGTCTCAAATCCCACATGGTCGTCCTGACCTCGGCGTTCCAGTCTCAGTGTGTATGTTTGTGTTGCAGGACATCTGCGTACAGAAGAGCTGCGACACGTTGGGCGTCGCCGATGTGGGGACGATGTGCGACCCCAAGAGAAGCTGCTCGGTTATCGAGGACAACGGCCTGCAGGCCGCCTTCACAGCTGCACACGAGCTCGGTTAGCCCGCGTGTTTTTATTTGCCGTACGGCTGGGCTGGAGTGAGTTATCTGCGAGCGTAATGTTTCACCGTCATCGCCTCCTTTTCCCACTGCAGGTCACGTGTTGAGCATGCCTCACGACGACTCCAAGACCTGTCAGAGGCTGTTTGGAGACCTGGGAGGACATCACCTGATGGCTCCTCTGTTCGTCAGCCTCAACAAGACGGCGCCTTGGTCTCCCTGCAGCACTCTGTACATCACGGAGTTCTTTGACAACGGACACGGTAGGAAATACTTCAGGTTGTCGCCCCCGGGCGTGTTCAGTAAATCAGAGAGCAAGCAGCGCCCCGTAGAGACGTTCTGCCAACGTGGACGTCTGCCACGACACCGTGGCTCTGTCATTACGGCTGATTCAGAGAAGAATAGAGCGCGCTGTTATTTCTCTCGCGCTGCTTTCCTGCTTAAACATGTCGCTCCCCTCAAATTATGGGCTGCAGAGAGTTTGTTTTGCCCTAAATGTCCTCTTCTTCCTCCCTCTCCCTCGTCTCGTGTCGTGCATCTTGTATTGTTTGTATCCTTGCTAGACCTACCGGTGAACCTTCTTTTCCACCGAGTCCAATGGACTTCTTCCTGTTCTTCACCTTCCTCAGCCAAAAGCAACAGCTGGTGTCAGCAAAATATGTTCTTTATCAGTTTGAAAAAAAACTGTGTTGCATTCCGAACCGCGGACGTCGTTGGCGACTCCAACAAAAAAGCGTATTGAATGTAATGAAGAATCATTCATTCCCATGGACTAGTGGTCCAGATTCAGGACATTATATTGCCTATAAAAGTGCAGATTTTAATTATTCATTTTTATAGTCAGGACACAACTTGCCCTGAATATTTCCCCACTGTTGTCATGCCTCACACAAACACATTTACAACGGTCACAGTGCCGCAAAGTCCACGATCCCCACAAACCACAACATAATCAGTCTCACACAGCGTTGTCCTTTGTACTGTTCCCACAGGGGACTGCCTGCTGGATGTCCCAGAGAGCACCATGCCGCTACCGAGAGAGCTGCCGGGCACCAAGTACAGCCTGGACCAGCAGTGCCAGCAGATGTTCGGAGAGGAGTTTGTCCAATGCCCCAACTCCTCAGACAGTGATGTTTGCAGCCAGCTGTGGTGTCAGGAGGACGGGACGCTGCAGTGCTCCACTAAGAATGGCAGCTTGCCCTGGGCCGACGGCACCCCCTGCAGCCTCAACGGGACCTGCCTCCACGGGGCGTGCATGTCCACCCAGGAGGTGATGCAGCCGCTGGTGAGCACGCTTCTTTATTCTGGAACGTTGAATTTGTTGACGATGAAACACTCATTGCTGCTACAGCTGTAGTCGGTCCGACCCAGGCGGCAATGTTCGGGAACGTCTCTCTGAAGCTACGATGCCCGTGTGTGTTTGGTACCGGGATGTTCTCTCGTCATCGACGGGTCTTTGCTTCGTTCTTTCTCATACCGGCTGATAAAATGAGTCGCCGGGTCAAAGACATCAGCTGACGCTACATTTGTTCACGGAACATAGCTAAGTTAGTTTCACACCAAACAAAATGATACCAAGACAAATCTAGGACAAAATGCAGCTTTCTTGACGTGCAAAATGATGTTTTAAATTGACAAACATCATATGGTGTCTCTCGACGTTGACTACCGTACGTATTTTCTTACTTAATAAGGTCGGAATGGGGGACATCGGAAGGGTTTGGACTTTGCCCGTCTGTTGTTGAAACAGTTATCATGAAATCAGTCATCATCATTTCTAGCATCTTTCAGCTCCTTGTTTTGGTTTGATGGCCCACAAGTTAGTGTTTGGTTGACTCTCACAGCTCTCATCAACCTTATTTTCAGCAGCTGTTTTCAGTGAACAAGTTCTAATAAGTCCACTGTCCACCCACCAAACAAAGAGACAAACAAAGTTAGAACATTGTGGAGCATTTAGCAACTAAAGATGTATTTCTCAACAGTTGGTAAACAACAGAACTAGAAGAAAAGTGAGTTTTGGACTCATGTTCATCTGGTGGCCACAAACAAGACTCCAAATAAGGCTCATGTTGCTCACCATCTGAGGGACTGGCCCAGATTCTCCATTTTTCAGAAACCCCAATCGTCCAAAAATGTCCCAATGGACCAAAAGCCCATTAGTCCGACAGCCCGATTCCTCAGAAACAAAGGCCCATTGTTTGGACGGCCCATTGCTTTAAAAAGTACACACTCTCCTTACAGCAAACTGAAGCACATGGCTATTTATGCTGCAAAACAACCATGGAACTAAGGCCTGACCCCGCCCTACTCGGCCTCTGATTGGCTACCACCGTCGCCTGGCTCGGTTGGGTTTGTTAGAGTTAGGCACGAGAAGTGAGATTGGTTGGAGTAAGAATATCAGGTGAAGCCAGTCAGAGGCAGAGTGTGGCGGGTCATGCCTTAGCCATAGGAGGGAAAAGAACATACTTTGACTTGGGGAGGTCTGATGGGACAAACAGGCTTTTGTTTCTGGGGGTTCTGGAATAATGGGCTGTCCAACAAATGGCATGGAACCCGTAACTGCTGGATCTTTGCTTATGCGTTAGAAATACCAACCTTATAAGGCCATGATGTGATGTTATACTTGTTTTAGTTCTAAAGCATGCAGCCGCTCTATTGTGAATCTACTGTGTGAAGTCACAAAGACAAGCTCTTCAGAGTAAACACTGCGTCTCAGTCAGAGGAGGTTTTATCAGCTTTGCAGCTGTGAGCAGTTTTAAGTAGGAATACATGAATGAGAGCTTCAGGTTGCTGTAGTAGTAGTAGTAGTAGTAGTAGTAGTAGTAGTATGGATTACAGCACTGTAACCCGGTTTCTTCACGGTGCCTGTTTATATTTCCTTAAAGAACATTTAGAGTTTCATTCTAGCTCGCCTGCCTTGATATCTTCTCCTCGTGTTATGATCACACATCTGTTTATGAACCCAGACGCGCTGGCAGTTGGGATGTTAGCTGGTCCAAACTCATAAAACTTCTGGAACGGACGCTCACGCCAGCAAACACACACACACACACACACACACACACACACACACACACACACACACACACACACACACACACACACACACGGTGAATTGTGCCTCACAAAGCTGCAGCATGGCAGGTTCCAGTAGCGGTGAGTGACACATGTGGCAGGAATGTTGGGTAGAGGCAGACAGCGGGCGCGTGCCGAACTTCAACACGGATTTAGCCCCGGAGTCGCGTCACGCCAACACACTGTGCGGCCTCAACCCCAGAAGCCCAGACTGTGGTTTCAAGCTGCTCAGCTGAGATTGCCTTTGGCACTGAGCGCTAACCAACTACTCCTCTTTTCCCTCGCGGTGTGTTGTTGTGTGTGCCGCAGGTGGCTGTGGACGGCGGCTGGAGCTCGTGGGGGCCGTGGCAGCGGTGCTCCAGAACATGCGGAGGCGGGGTGGAGTTCTCCTACAGGGAGTGCACTGACCCGGTGCCTCTGAATGGAGGGAGGTACTGCGAGGGACAGAGGGTCCAGTACCAGTCCTGCAACACGCAGCCCTGTGACGACAACAACGGTGAGGATTCACCAGGCGGGTGTGCCGAGTGAAGCCGATGCTTCACGTGTTAAAGCTGCATTCTCTCTAGTGTCCACCAGGGGGCGACTCTTCTGGTTGTATAGAAGTCTAGTCTAAAATGACTCTACTTCTCTCTTGATTTATTCCCTCAGTAAACATTGTAAACATGAGTTTATGGTCTCAATCTCTAGTTTACAGTCTTCTTCAATACAGCATGATGTTCATTTAGTACATTATGCTCCATTTAGAGTCAAACAGACCAGAAAGCAGGAGGTGATTTAGGGGGCGGGGCTACACGGTTTAACATCTCAAAATACAGAGAAACCTTCTCAAAATGATGACTTACTTATAATAATGGTATTTTGGTAGTGCAGCTTCATCTTGTGATTGTCCACCTTCGTGTTCTGACCTTTCCTCCGTCTGGTTCCTCAGGAAAGAGCTTCAGAGAGGAGCAGTGTGAGAAGTACAACAGCCCCAGCTACCTGGACTTCAGCGGGAACATGAAGCAGTGGATCCCAAAGTACGCCGGCGTTTCCCCCAGAGACAGATGTAAGCTGTTCTGCAGGGCCAGGGGCAGCAGTGAATTCAAGGTGTTTGAATCCAAGGTACAGATTATTCAAGCACTCACAGCTCATAACACAGCTGGAATGAAACATGATCTAGTCGTAGAATAACAGGGGGAGGGGCTTCTCTCTGCGATCTACAGAACCGTAGAGCATCATTGAATATCAAAGTTCATCTGTACTGCAAAGTACAGCGTCTTGTGCGTCTTGTTAGATAATCTAACAAGACGCATGGAAAACCTGACTTAACGTAGAATGACGGGAGTAAAATACGTGTTTGTAAAGACACCGTTCACTTCAAGGTCCACCTATCTTCTGTGGAGACCTCTCAAAGCTAATGAGCTTCTCCTTTCCTTCGTCTAAAGGCGTTGTCTCTGCATCGTAACGTCAGCGATGCAGGTGACTCTGACTGTTGCGTAACACTTGTGATAAAAAGGGAATCAGCATCACCTTTGCTTTGCCGTCGTTCCCCCGCAGGTGATCGACGGGACGACCTGCGGCCCCGACACCACGTCGGTGTGCGTCCAAGGCCAGTGTGTGAAGGCCGGCTGCGACCAGGTGATCGGCTCCAACAAGAGGGTGGATAAGTGTGGAGTGTGCGGAGGGAGTGGCCTCACCTGTAGGAAGATCACAGGCTCGTACAACAAAGCAACGTAAGTTTAAAAAATATACATTTCTTGCACTGCTGTTGCAGAGTCCAAAAATCGAGGCTGGTTTTGCTAATCATGCTATCGTCACCATCTGAAAGCACAAATTAAATCAGCTTAAATGCATATTTGAGCCTCTTCAAAACGTCCTCTGGCCTGATGAGAGGCTGCAGCATGGAAAAGCCTTCGCGTCCCTCTCGCTTATCTCGATGGGAAGGATCCGCTGCAGTGAGAGCAGTTGGACACGCGTTGGAAAATCCGACACAGTGCTGTAATTCTATTTCATATAGGACTTAGAAACCCATGACCAAAGAGGTTCCAGTCAATCGGGGTCATTTCAGTTTCTCAGTGACGATAAAACGCCTCAAATACTGTTGGTTCATGATGTCATCACCACCACTTCACACATGTACTTCATATGTTGAGTACTTTGTTTTGTATTTCATCTAGAAGGTTTCCAGGAAGATAAACTTATGGCTTATAAGACAAATATCTCTCTATTTGATAGTAAGATATGACAAAAATCCCCAAATAAAATGCTTTACCAATATCATTTCTGTATCGCTAAGTACGTAGCTGGAGCCAAGAGCAGCTAGCTTAGCATACGTAGCATATATAGTAGCTATCATGATACAGAGGTTCATTATATTGCGATATATTGTGATTTTTTTTGGAGAAGAGACAAAGCCAGAAGAGGTGAAACTACTCTTGTAGTTTGCTGAAAGACTTCATTGTTAGACCAACGAGTTTCAGCTTGTGGGGTTGAACAGAGTCATCCTCGTCAAACGTTAGCCTACAGTCAGCAGTCCGTTAGCTTCCTCAGCTAGCCTGGCTCTGTTAGCGTTTTTAATCCAACGTTTCACACTTCTGCATTAGGTAGCGAGGTTTTTTGAGCATTTGAGGAAGCTATGCTCCCTAGAAGAAAGCAAACGATATCTTTAAAGTTAGGAAACAAAGTGTGAACATGATCTAAATCCAGGTCCTTGTTTTGTTTTCTCTACCAGTTATGGATACAGCGACATTGTCACGATCCCCGTTGGCGCTACTAACATTGACGTCAAACAGCGGAGCAACAGGGGAATCAAACATGACGGGAACTACCTGGCCATAAAGAGGGAGAGCGGCGGCTACATCCTCAACGGGAACTTCTCCGTGTCCACGGTGGAGCAGGACATCCCCGTGCTGGGTGCTGTGCTGAAGTACAGCGGATCCTCCACCACGCTGGAGAGGATCCAGAGCTTCAGGCAGCTGAGGGAGGTCATCACCATCCAGCTCCTCACCACTGCCGGGGACGCCAACCATCCCAAGGTGAAATATACCTTCTTCATCCCCAGAGATGTGACCTTCAACAAATCCAAGGAGAGGAAGGGCTCGTCGCTGTCCTCGCATGTGATCCATCCGTTCGGCGTGCCTGACTGGCTGCTGGGGGAGTGGTCCGAGTGCTCCAAGAGCTGTGGCTCCGGGTGGTCCAGGAGGAACGTTGAGTGCAGAGACAGCGCGGGCTTCCTGTCCAGCCAGTGTGACAAAGACCTGAAGCCCGTGGACATCAGGCCCTGCGGGGATCTGCCGTGTCCCATGTGGCAGATGGGACCTTGGTCCGTCTGCTCGCGAACTTGTGGCCAGGGGGAGCGCCGCCGCAGCGTCTTCTGCATAGACTACACTGGGAAGACTGTGGAACCAGAGAAGTGCGACGCAAACAAAATCCCAGAGCCCGTCTCCGGAGAATGTCTCAACCAAGAGTGCTTATGAAGAACACGAGTCGAGTGAACTTTACGTTTTTTGGTCCGACTGCACTTACCAAGCAATGGATGGATTACTGAATGGGCGCACTGGGCACAGGCCAAAGTGTCGGGGGCAGAGACACAAAGTGACCACAAAGACACAAAACAACGACACAAAGACACAAAATAACCACAAAGAGACATAACGTAAACGCCAGGAGACACAAAACAACCACAAAGAGACAAAACAACGACACAGAGACACAAAATAACCACAAAGAGACACAACACTACAACAAAGAGACACAACACAAAGACACAAAATAACCACAAAGAGACATAAAGTAAACGCCAGGAGACACAAAACAACCACAAAGAGACAAAAAACTACTACAAAGACACAAAATATCCACAAAGAGACACAAAACAACCACAAAGAGACACAACACTACAACAAAGAGACACAAAACAACCACACAGAGACACAACACTACAACAAAGAGACACAAAACAACCACACAGAGACACAAAACTACAACAAAGAGACACAAAACAACCACAAAGAGACAAAGAACGACTACAAAGTGACACATAACCACAAAAAGACAGATAACAACTCCAAAGAGACAATAAAAAACCACAAATATACACAAAACTACCACAGATGAACTCAAAGAGACACTAATGACTACAAAGAGGGGGTTTACATGCCTGTGCCTGTGGGCCCGTTGCCTCATAATCTGTCCGAGTTACCAGCTGATCGCATCAAGTCACATCAGGGGCATTTGCCTGAATATTGTTTTGTCATCTTTTATTGACATTTGACAACCACTATTGAGATCTGAAACCATGGAAATCTACCTCAGGATGTACATGTGATGCTATGTATAGATGCTAGATGAAGGTGCTGTGTGTGCACTAAGTTTTCTAGTCCCACTTTGAACAGAAACCATCTTTTTGGATGAAGTCTGGTCTAATCTGCAGCACGTCTTTCTGAGTGAGCTATCATTTGAGGTGGGGCTAGATGAATGGCATGAAACCTGCTGTCAAACACCAGCTCAGTGTAAATGTACCTCCAACTGTCCTCGACCCAACTCAAACCCCTTTAAAGCTTCGATCGAGCCATGTACATGTTGTTGAGGTAAGAACGTGCGATTGATGCATTGGAACGTTAAGCCTCTGGGCTTCTCATTTCTACACACGTACCAACGTCTTTTAAACGATTGTCTTGAAAATTTTCATTTTTGAACTCTAGGAAAACCATTCAGTCACACTAAATCTGACAATATTCAATTGGTTTGGTTTCAATGCCGAACTAGACGCGTGCAACTTATAGAAATTGATAGAATTTGAGTTTACACAATGTGTAAAATAAATTAGGCTAGATAATGATTGGTCATTTATGAGCAGAGAAACCCATGACAGAGAATATTCTCTCATTTTAGAGCTTTTCAGGCGCATTGTAATGCAGTTGTAATGCAGTTATAATGAAGTTGCAATGCAGTTATAATGTAGTTATAATGAAGTTGTAATGCAATTATAATGTGGTTATAATGAAGTTGTAATGTAGTTATAATGCCGTTGTAATGCAGTTATAATTAAGTTGTAATGCAGTTATAATGCCGTTGTAATGCAGTTATAATGCTGTTATAATGCCATTGTAATGCAGTTATAATTAAGTTGTAATGCAGTTATAATGTAGTTATAATGAAGTTGTAATGCAATTATAATGCAGTTATAATTAAGTTGTAATGCAGTTATAATGTAGTTATAATGAAGTTGTAATGCAGTTATAATTAAGTTGTAATGCAGTTATAATTAAGTTGTAATGCAGTTATAATGTAGTTATAATGAAGTTGTAATGCAATTATAATGTAGTTATAATGAAGTTGTAATGTAGTTATAATGCCGTTGTAATGCAGTTATAATGCAGTTGTAATGCAGTTGTAATGCAGTTATAATGCCACACGTTTCTTTGGAGGTGTTTTTTGTAAGTTAAGTGATAAGCATACTATCTATCGTGTATATATATAAAAATAACAGACTTTTATTTGTTAACGCTCACAGTTGTTTTCAGACTCTAGTATGTATATTTGATTTCTTCATTCCTGTTGTTAATTTACATGATGTCATAAAACAAACGAGATGGAGCATTAGGCCTATATCCCTTCAGTGAAGGACCATGCTATTTTTATTATTACGGCTTCCTTTTTAAGCTATTTATTTTTGTAATATTGTAATTAACAGGGCAGATGCTGCTGTCTTTGTGATTTTTGCCTATAAAAAATGGTCAAATAAACACATTTATGTCAACATACGAGTGTCTGTTCCTGCTACGTTTGTGCAAAGACGTTCTGTTTCGTCTGTTGCGTACAACAGCTTCCTCACTCGAGGATCCTTCGTGTCCAGACTGGTAAGTACTTACATACTGACCCATAAATTCCAAACAAATGTTAAGTCTTCCATGTTTTCCAGAGCACCGTTTTTTAGGTCATCGTGGGCCAGACTGATGGAATTCTTGGAGGCGGGTCGGCAGCTTTTAAAAGTAGGGCGAGGCAGATTTTTATAGCTGGTTTGACAAACTGAAAGCCCTGAAGATGTTCAGCGAATCCTCCCACTTTGGAAAAACTTCTCTGTTCAGACATCTGAAATAAAGACAGCCAAGTATTACTGACAACATTCAAATGTATACATAAAATACTTTATAACAGACTTTATCAGGGATTTATCAGGTACACACGTCTTTTGTCTGTCTGACTGATTTATATATCTCACATACTTTTGTGTTTTGTGCCTCTGACGTGATGTTTTTAGTATAATCTTGTCTTTAGTCATGTTTCTATTTAACATAGTGATCCCTCATTGTCTTTGTGTGTGTTGACTTTGAGAGCCTTGTCTTGTTATACTTGACGTTTAAGAGTCTGCTGAATGACAATACTACGTATATTAATACTCTCACTTCTTTCATTATTTGTGCACGCTTTGTAAAGCGTCAATATCGTGAAACCTTTTTAAATGTAATATTTTCTAACACCTGCCTCTTGGCTTTAACTCCGGCTCATTTACATTAATGTTTTCATGAATGTGCTCTGTCCCTCATCAGATGAACCAATAGATAAAATATAAATCAATTCACATCGCTGTCCAGAGTGCTTTCAGTCATGTTTCATCAAGATGGAGGAAGATGGCTGACATTTAAAAATAGGAACTAAGATAGGACACAAATCTTTTTAGTAAAGCAGACAAGGTACAATATATACATATATATTAGTCAATTAAAAAAGTAAAATGTAAAAAACAAACATGAAGATTGTATCACATTGTATTAGCACCAGACCTGGTCTTTGCCTTAAAGGTTGGAAACAATAAATGAAATCTTCAAATTAATAAACAGAACAAATGAGAAACAAGAAAAGAAATATATAAAATAGAATATGACTATTTCTATAGCAATATTACACAAGATAAAGGTCAACACAATATACAATAAGTGAAAAGAAAATTATAAAACACATTGCATGTTCAAAGAGGTGTAATTTATATTTTCCAAAATTCAGAATATGTTAAAAAAAAAACACAAAGTATATGATAATATAAGATAAGATAGAACTTTATTCATCCCAAAGGAAGTTATTGTGCCAGAATTTCACTAAGATTACAACAGAAGACCAGAAAAACACAATGAAATACAAATATAAACATATATAACAATACAATAACTGGTATTAAGTGTAAAGACACGAGACTGACGCCATAGTGAAATAGAGCACAATATCAGTAAGAGTGAGAAAATAAATAAAGTAAAATAGAAACGAAGAATAAATAATAAAGAACATAAAGTGTATGAGAAGTCTTCAGATGGATACAAACAGTGGGAACATGTTGCTGAAGAACGTGACACTTCCTGTTTCTTACTGAACAGCACCGTGAGAGGCGCGCGTTGCATTGTGGGAGATACAAATACAGCGCAGGGAAAGAAGAAAAAAAAAAAGGGAAAAAAAAGAAAAAGAAGGGGGACAGCGGGGGGAGGCACAAAGGAATGAAAAAAACAAAGCATCTCGGGAAAAAAAAACTAAAAACTTTGAACTTCCACCTGTTGTGATGTTCGGGCGGCTTTTACAGGCGGACAAACTGCCTGAGAAGCGCGAGGAATGTGAGTGATCGGAGTGGAGAGCGGCAGGGGCGCAAATCGCACATCGCTGCTTTTTGTGTGTGTGTGTGTGTGTGTGTGTGTGTGTGTGTGTGTGTGTGTGTGTGTGTGTGTGTGTGTGTGTGTGTGTGTGTGTGTGTGTGTGTGTGTGTGTGTGTGTGTCAGCTGAGCTGTTCGCGTCCAGAGGCCCTGTCGACATCACGGGCTTCATCTCCACAAGGTAACCCCCCCCTCTCCTCCGTTAGATAGCCGTTACCGTGTACTTTTAGTACGGCTACCGTGTTGTCTAAGTATCGATGAACGGGAAAGGGAACCAGCTGGTAGTGCTGCTGCTGCTGTTGTTGTTGTTGTGTCGGCTAGCGCTAGCTTGGTAGCTAACGGTTTCTTTTAGCAGCTGCGTCGACGTTTCCAGGGTTATCCGCGGTCAAACCGGAAATTTGGCTAATTCGGCTTCAAAATAAAAGGGGGAATTTTATCGAGCAGTTTTTTATACTTATTTATTGAAATGTTTTGTTGTTTGTATAGTGGTGGTTACATAAGCTAAGATAATCCTTTATTTTACTTTACTTAAAACAAGTATTATGACTAAGTAATACAACTAATGAATATGAAGTAAGTAAAAAAGTAAAAAATGTACAATAACTAAATATGATCTACACAGACAGAATAATGGTTGTATTGCACGGTGTATATTTATGTGTCACTAAAGTGGAAAGGAGAGCATATACTTTAATATCTCTCACAAGTAATTACAACAAAACTATATCTATATATATATATAGATAGATAGATAGATAGATAGATAGATAGATAGATAGATAGATATAGATATATATGTGTATATGTATGTAAATACTGTAATTATTCTGTCTGTATATATAATATTTTTAGTCATATTTTAGTTGTGGATTTTTTACTTTTTTACTTATTTAATATTCTTAACTGTTTTATTACTTATTTATAAGTATGTTTTTTTACAATGTCTCTTGTTTACACTGTCCACTATGCTGCTGTAATGTCCCCGCTGCGGGACTATTAAAGGACTATCTCATTTTATCTTATCTTATTGAAAAAGAACCACCGTGTGGTATCCCCCCCTGGTCTTTTATTTTGACAGTTCAAATCGGACGTGCCTCTCCTCTCCTCGCGGGAGACTTGACGCGCCGAGCTTGTTTCAAAGCTAGTGTTCGCCAAACTGTGCCTGTTGTTGCAGACGTTGGTCCGTCCAGCGTCTCCTCTGAACCCTCCACGTCTCCAGCACGAGCCGCCTTCTCTGCTCTCCGCGAGCGCTGTTACCTGTTAGCCTCCGCTAGCTGTTGTTAGCTCGTGGGGACTTGTTTACGTGATGTAAACATAGTAAAAGTAGCAGAAGGAAGGCCACGCCTCCTTTTTTCCCCCCATCGCCATCACGAGTATTATTCCTGTATTGTTGTGTGTTTGAGTAGTTTATGGCTCTTTAAGTCACGTGATCAATATGTTGATCCATACGTAGACACACATATGTATGAATAATAACGAGTTATTGAGCGTATCTAGTCTAAACCACAGAAGAAGACACAACAAACTGAATCTACACATCCTCTCATTTGAGAAGCTTCTTACTTTTCTGGATGAATCCATCATTAAATTGTATTTTTCCCTTTTTTTCCCTCTTTTTATATTTGTACCTTTACTGTTTGGTTATGTATTGTACGTGTTTTGTTTCCTGCTGACGTCTGTTGTTAAATTGAATTGTATCTTATTTGGCCTTCAGGGTTTATCTTTAATGAGGCGTTTGACAAAGATCTAGACACTAATTAGTGGAATACATGTTTGTTTTTACAGCAACGTTTTCTACATGTTTGTAGAATAACTTCATGTTTCCTCTCAATGCCAAACGGTTTAATAATCATTATTATTATTATTATTGTTTAATATTTGCATCATTGCTCTTCTAAATTGTCCGTCTGCTCCTCTCCTGTTGCTCCTCCTCTCCCCGGCTCTGTAGTTCACTCCGCCGCCACCGGGGCCGGTGCGTCGTAGCCCCGGAGTGTTTTTCCTGTGCGGCGCTCCCGCTCCCCCTGCGAGAGCCCCCTTCACTCGAGCTTTTGTTTGATGGAAAATCTCATGCCTCAGAGGATCCACATGTCTCGCAGACAGCTGCTGAGCATCCTGTAGTGCGCTGGCCTCCACATGGGTCTGGCTCGCATCGCTGCGCATCTGCTTTGATTGTTACATAACTTGGCATTTTGTCCTCCGTGCTCCCTATCACCCCCCCTTACCTCTCCGAGAGGACCTCAGCGTTTTCCTCTACCTACACCCACTGTCTCCCACAATGCACTTTTTCTTTTTGGTCTTTGTACTCGTATTGATGTGGTTCAGTGAGAGTCCACTGTGACATTTCACAGCTGATTCTCTTACTGCCACGGGAGTTTATTTTAGTTAGGTATTCATTATACAAACACATTAGTGCGATAAGCAAACAATGACGACGTAAAGTACTTGACACCAGGAGTCTGTGCTTCACGTGTTAAAGCTGCATTCTCTCTAGTGTCCACCAGGGGGCGACTCCTCTGGTCGTATAGAAGTCTAGTCTAAAATGACTCTACTTCTCTCTTGATTTATTCCCTCAGTAAACATTGTAAACATGAGTTTATGGTCTCAATCTCTAGTTTACAGTCTTCTTCAATACAGCATGATGTTCATTTAGTACATTATGCTCCATTTAGAGTCAAACACACCATAAAGAGGGGATGATTTAGGGGGCGGGGCTACACGCTGATTGACAGACCAGAGACGAATACGGCGTCTCTACGTCACTCCTCCTCAGTCCAGATGTGGTCACTTCCTGTTTATTGGTTGCAAAAAAGCAAGATGGCGACGACCAAAATGCCGAACTCGAGGCTTCAAAACATCAGTCCACAAACCAACGAGTGACGTCACCATGACTACGTCCTCTTCTTATATTCAGTCTATGTTTGACACATAGAATAACAAACCCTGACTCTACAGTTCAATACAAACAGTTCATGCAGTTTATCTTTTGTTCCTCCATCTCTCTGCAGGAGGCATTTCCTGTTCGCGGTCCTGAACTGACTCCAACATGGGGGTCAAAACCTTCACCCACAGCTCGACCTCCCACAGCCAGGAGATGCTGGAGAAGCTCAATGCTTTACGCAACCAGGGCCACCTCTGCGACGTCACCATCCGGGTCCAGGACAAGCTCTTCCTGGCCCACAAAGTGGTCCTGGCCTGCTGCAGCGAGTTCTTCCGCTCCAAGCTGGTGGGCCGGCCCGAGGAGGAGGAGAAGTTCGTGCTGGACCTCCATCACGTGACCGTCAGCGGCTTCGCTCCGCTGTTGGAATACGCCTACACCTCCACCCTCTCCATCAGCACGGAGAACATCATCGACGTCCTGGCGGCCGCGAGCTACATGCAGATGTTTGCCGTCGCCAGCACGTGTTCGGAGTTCATGAAGTCCAGCATCCTGTGGAGCCCGGGCAGCAACAGCAACAACAACATCGCGGCGGACAAGCCGCACGAGTCGGCGCCGGAGAGCGCCTCGTCAAACTGTGCGCTGACGCCGCTGGACGGCAGCGTGTCGCCCGTGTCGTCCGACTGCAGCGTGATGGAGAGGAACGTCCCGGTATGCCGCGAATCGCGACGGAAACGCAAAAGCTTCGCGACGATGGCGTCGCCCGAGAGTCCGCTGAAATGCACGACGCAGATGGTCACCACCTCACCTCAAATCCCCAACCCGTCCCCGTCGTTCTCGGACGGCGCGGCCCAGCCCGTGGAATCCTCCCTGGCCTTCCCGTGGACGTTCCCGTTCGGCATCGACCGGAGGTTCCACTCTGACAAATCGAAGCTCCCGGAGAGCCCCCGCTGTTTGGAGCAAGGCGCCGCGGGGACCTCGGAGGCGGCGGTCGGCCGGCGGCTCAGCGACTTCCTGACGTGCGAGAGCTCCAAGGCGGCGTCGTCGTCGCCGGTGCCGGCGGAGGAGGAGGACGTGAGGGTGAAGGTGGAGCGGCTCAGCGACGAGGAGGTCCAGGAGGCGTCCTCGCAGCCGGTCAGCGCCTCCCAGAGCTCGCTGAGCGACCAGCAGACGGTGCCGGGGAGCGAACAAGTCCACGAGGAGCTCCTCATCAGTCCGCAGTCCTCCTCAATAGGTGAGGGCTCTTCTACTTTCCTAAATGCTAAACTGCTGGTGTGGTCTGCGTTCCGTAGATACAGGTTTCCCTCTCGTCCCTGAAGCACTTTCAGTTTTGTTTCTCTCGGTGGTCTTTTATTCTCACAGCAATATCAAAGTCCTGCTCCTCTATAGAAACAGAACCATCGTGACTAGGAGTAGAGACTCCAGCACATCTTCAGTGCAGAATAACTGTTATGATGACATCAATCATAAAAAAGAAAAAGTTGAATTTCTCAGATAATTTATTTCAGAAAAATTGGAAAACACTGGAATCTATAAATCCAACGTTGTTCCAACTTTCCACATTTGTTACCAATCCTCTCCGCTCTGTGTTCAGCAGCCTGAAGCTTCTCTGATTTGTTGTCACATGACTGTTGGTCTCAGATGAATCAATCATGACTTCATAGTTTCACTGAGGAGTTCACAACTTAATGTTTTTATCAGTGCTGGGCAACAATTAACATTTTTAATCTTGATTAATCTCATTGTTATGTGCAAAATTTCAATAATGAATTCAAAAGTAGTGTATTGCTCACTTTTATTTTAAAGTACTGCTGTATGAACAAAAGGTCAATAACATTTGGTTTCAAAATGTTCCACACGTTTCATCAGAATGTGTGTCTTCTGTCTTCATGACAGTCAGAGCATGTGAACGCAGCTCCCACTGTTCATCAACATAATGCACCGTAACTCAGAGGTGACAACGGTTACCCGGAGATGTCCGGTAGTCTCCGGTGAGAGACGGCCGGTGCCGGACTCCTCCACACGCTGCATCAACGTAGTGATGAAGACTCCTCCACACGCCGCATCAACGTAGTGATGAAGACTCCTCCACACGCCGCATCAACGTAGTGATGAAGACTCCTCCACACGCCGCACCAACGTAGTGATGGAGACTCCTCCACACGCCGCACTAACGTAGTGATGAAGACTCCTCCACACGCCGCATCAACGTAGTGATGAAGACTCCTCCACACGCTGCATCAACATAGTGATGAAGACTCCTCCACCGCTTTCAAAATAATAATAATAATTAATAAAAACGGCGTTAACACGCGATAAATGAATTGTCGGTGTTAATTAGTAAATGAAGGAATGAAAGCGGTCCAACAAGTCCTCCACCGGTCACTTTAACTAGAGTGTGAACGGCTGCATGTGAGCAGGAATATGAGCTTTCATCAGATATGCAAACAGCTTTGTATGAATATTGTCTTTTTCGTAATAAGTGGAATATTTGGTGTGTGTAAACGAGCTGCCTGTCCTCCACCAGAGCTTCATTTGTTCTCAGTGGAAAGTTTTATTGTCTGGCGGCCCGCATGCTGTTTAAAAAACCCTTTTTTCTGTCCTGCTATAAATAAGAAGAAAATGGAAACACTTGCAGGTTTTTTTCCTAAACTGTGGAGTAGCAGACAGTGAGGTGGAATGTAGCAGCATCACTCCCTGAATGTGGGATTAACCCTCAAAGAGCTGCAGTCAGAACCCCCCCACAGTCCAACCTGCTCTAAGACTGTGTTCAGCTGCCAGACGAGTAACGAGCTTCCTCCTCCTCCTCCTCCTCCTCCTCTCAGGGTCGATGGATGAAGGCGTGTCGGAGGGCTTGCCGTCGATGCAGAGCACCTCCAACACCGGAGGACACGGCGAAGATGACGAAAGGTATCGTGATTTGTTACGACTTGCAGCAGGGCGAGTCACGAGCGGTAGGGAACATATAGACCTAGCAGCCGGATGTCTGGGCCACACCTGCTTGGATCATAAATGTAGGCGTCATGATGTCATGATGTGATATAACACAGAATGACGGCTGTGTGTATATTTATTGTAAAAGCTTCTAGACACAAACAACCAATCTGACGCATAGCACTGTTACCGGAGCAACAAATGTTCTTCAACAGGTTAATGTAGATTACAGCTGGATCCTTTTTCCCCTTAAAAACTCACAAGATATTTAAATTCAAGGAGTCAAGCAGACGAATCTGAGTTATTTTATTGTCAAAGCTGCATTCTCTCTAGTGTCCAGCAGGGGGCGACTCCTCTGGTTGTATAGAAGTCTAGTCTAAAATGACTCTACTTCTCTCTTGATTTATTCCCTCAGTAAACGTTGTAAACATGAGTTCATGGTCTCAGTCTCTAGTTGTACTCCAGCTCTGTTCGTGAATGAAACCTTTAAATGAACGTGTGATGCTTCCTCTCTGTGTGTCTCAGGTTAGAAGGTATTCAGTATCCGTACCACCTCTACATCAGCCCCTCGGCCCGGCCCGGAACCAACGGCCCCGACAGGCCCTTCCAGTGCCCGACCTGCGGAGTCAGATTCACGCGCATCCAAAACCTGAAGCAGCACATGCTCATTCACTCCGGTACGTGAAATAAGGAAATCAATAAGGGTTGATCTTGGGATACTTTTGTTAAATGTAACGTAACGTCTGTTAGTTTTACGCCAGAAACACTAAAGGTAGTAAAAAAGTATTCATTCACCACCACCCACACCTCTACCATGGTGCGTTAGTGCAGCTGTAGGAGACAATACAGACATTACGGGGGGGGAGGGGCCTAATATTCCTCGGAAAAAGTCAGAATTTTTGTAATAAAATTTGTAAATTTACAAATTTCAAAGAAAAACTTGAATAAAGTCTCTCAGATTATAAAGTCAGGAGGCGAAAGGTCCTGTTGGGTACAAATAGTTGTTTCTTTCCTGCTCTTTTGTTAACATAGATAAATACTAATATAATTGATGTATTTTGCACTTCACCGCGGTGGTTACAGGTGAGCTGTGACGAGGTTAGTCCTACATTTTAATGATGTGTTTCGGGGGTTTTGTTGTTAATTTGTGACTTTAATGTCTGAGAATATCTATGCTTTTTTTTGCACATCAGCACAAAAACTAAACAAGAAGTTCTGTTTTTTGACGGTAGTGGAGGAGCGATGGTCGTAACCAGACAACGACCTACTGAGACAACAGCACAGCAGACTGTGGGAGCGATTGTTTGATTGTGGATCTGTCCTTTTTAAATGGTGACATGACCACCTGTTGAGTACCATTAAAGCACATATTCATAATACAAGGAGTGCCAACAATCTCAGATTTAAATGTATGAACAAAGTAGAGCAGCAGTCATCCTACAACATGTTCTGTTGATTCATTCTTTCACTCTTTTTCAGAAGATTGTTTGTCGAAGAAGATTATTTCTAGGAGCTAAAATTCAATACAATTCAATTGTAATTGAATTCAATTAAATACATTTTATTACTCATTTTATAAAGTGGAAAATTCATTTTGAGATAAAAGGTTTGATACAGGATTCATCAACACATATCTGTGTTAACATTTAGGAAGTGAACTGGAGTCCACAAAAGAGTTGTTATTATTATTATTATTATTATTATTATTATATATATATATATATATACATATACATATACATATACATACATACATACATACATACATACATACATACATACACCACCTCCTCTGGTCCACCAGAGTCCGGCTCCTCAAGTGCAGCTTGGACCTGGACCACGATGGATCCAGGTCTTTCATCCTACCCAGGAGCATGCTGGGTAGTGGAGTAGCCTCAGGTCCTAGCTGGGTTAGCTTAGCATCCATCTGGACTCTCCTCTCTGGGGCAGTTTGGTGGCGTTTGGTCCGACAGGCCACGCCTCCTTTGTTGATGAGTTTCTTCTGTCTTATGACGTGAGTGATGTCACTCAGCTGACCTTTGTTTCTCCTCCTCCTCCCTCAGGCATTAAGCCTTTCCAGTGTGACCGCTGTGGGAAAAAGTTCACACGGGCCTACTCCCTAAAGATGCATCGGCTGAAGCACGAAGGTAAACGCTGTTTCCGGTGCCAGATTTGTAGCGCCACATTCACGTCCTTCGGTGAATATAAGCACCACATGAGGGTCTCCCGACACATAATCCGCAAGCCGCGGATTTACGAGTGCAAAACGTGCGGGGCCATGTTCACCAACTCTGGCAATTTAATTGTACACCTGAGGAGTCTGAACCATGAGGCGTCCGAACTAGCAAACTACTTCCAGAGCAGGTGAGGAGTCCGAGGGCGCTGACACCCCCCCACCCCCCCATCACTTACTCAGAATCAGAAAATACCTTCAGTTCAGATTCTAGTACCTGAGGTTCTTTTCTTCTCTGACTTTGGTTGTGTACAATTGTTTTTGAGGGGATTTGAATGCACAGATCAAGTGTACCTGAAGTATCTGACTGTTTTTATTTAAAAGAAACGTTTGACTTTTTGGGGAATATGCTTATTCATTTTTGTCCCAAGAGTTAGATGAGGAGACTGACACCACTCTCATATCTGTTATGTTCATATGTAGCGGTAGCTAGTGGGTTAGCTTAGCTTAGCATTAAGACAGGAAACATTGGGAAAGTTTGCCTACGAGCTCCTCTAAAGCTGATCACTGGTTTATACGTTGGATCTGGTTTGTTTAATCCGTACATAAGCGGCAGTATAAAAACAGCGCTTCACTGTTAAACCGGGGGGGGGGGGGGGACCGGGGGACCGGTTGCCAGGTTGATGGCAATGATGAAGTTGCGGTAATTTAGCAGGAAACCTCACTGACTTAACTAAATAAAGTCAAAACAAAGATAAAATTAACTTTTTATGTTTACGCGGTGTGCAGCTGTCGCGCCTTAAAAACTGCGTCGCTCTTGTTTTTTTTGCGCACTTTCCGACTTTGACCCCCCCCCCGCCCAAAAAAACCCCAAAAAAAAACCACATGATCATTTACACAGTTTTTGTACAAACGAGATACAACGTGTTCATTAGTGAGCTTTAAAAGACGAAGCTAGGCTAGCTGGTTACCCGTTTACCAGTCTTTATGCTAAGCTAACTGGCTTCTTATCCACCGTACAGACATGAGTGATATCAATCTTCTCGTCTAACTCTCGAGAAGTAGAAAGCAAAAAAAAAAAACTGTGTTTTTTAAACGTTGCGTTCAAACACACTTTGTTTCTGTATGGATGGATTTTCCAAAATCGAGTGTGTTTGTTTGTTTGTTTCCCCAGCAGCTCGGCCCACTAAAGCCTCGTGAAAGTCAGAACACAGTGTCTTCGTAAAGTGTGGAGTGTGTTTTCTTATTTATTCCCCAGACTTTTCTACTTCTTAATCACCTCAAGCCCTCACAGGTCGGCGGGACTCAAACGGTCCATTGACTCCTTAAAAAGTTTATAGTAGAAAAGTCTTCGCCTGGGATCAGAACGAGGTGGAAAAAATTCTCTGGCAAAATGCAGCGAAGACTCTTAACTCCCCGTTCCTCCGCCCTCACATAAAAAGATATGTTCACTATGTATTTTTCACATTCGGCTGTCGTCTGCGCTGCAGACTGAGCTCCACTTTAACTATTTATTTTGGACCCTGAGCTCTTAATTCTCTCTCAGATTGATAGTAGACGTCCTCGTTAAACTGCGGGATAAATCTAGTTTACAACCGACGTTAAAGAGCCTCTGTCAGAGAAATATGAAGCTTATTGTCTCATGAACTGGGTTATTATTATTTAAAGTCCTCTACATAGAATGGAAACATCCACTCTAATGCACTAATTACACTTTAACCATCACTGATTCCTCAGTTAAGTCTGTCGTTTGACTAATTAAAAGGGAAACGTTGGTGTTTCTCAACCTTATGATTGAAGAATGTTTAGTCAGACATTTTGCTGTAATTATTACGTGAATACAGTAAGTGTGGAAATTCATCTTGAATCTCACTCCAGAGAATTATCACACCGTCCGTACATTTTATTTACATTTGACGCCTTTACGTATGTGTTTACAGATTAAAGGGAAACTTTTATTGTTATTATTATTATTATTATTATTATTATTTTCTTGCCCCTCACTAATTCAAAGTGTTACACCTTTTAAATGTCTTATTTTAACAATAATAAGTATTATTTATAGATCACCTTTCATAACGTAGCTCAAAGAGCTTCACAAAGAAACAAATTAATAGTTCAGATATTCTTAAACAGGGCACAAGATAAAATAAAAAATAGAATACAAAAATAGGATAATATTAGTAATAAACAAGTTGATAGTGGTACAAACAATTAAAATATATAAAACCCCTAAAAACAAGTATGAGAAATGTAGAATAAATTACTTAATTAAAAGAGAAAATGTTAAAAATCATTTCAGACACATGTGAGTTTAAACAGGTTGTGCTCGTCTCTCTCTTTGATGTGAACGTTCTGTTGGTCTGTTGACTTCCTGTTTGACGTAGTTCTCTTTGTGTATAACCTGTGTTCAGGATGCAGCCTGTATATCTAGCTGATAGAACTTTAAATGTAGAACGTGTCGGCAGCAGATGAAAGGCCGTTGAACTCCTCCGGTTCTCCTTCGTCTCCGCAGTGATTTCCTCGTGCCCGACTACCTGAGCCAGGTCCAGGAGGAGGAGGAGGCGCTGGGGGTCCAGTATGAGCTAGAGGACTCGGAGCACCACCCGGTCTACCCGGGCAGCACCTCCGCCGCCGCCGCCGCCTCGTCCTCCTCCTCCTGCTCCGTCCAGATGCCCGTCATCTCCCAGGTCTCCTCCTCCACCCAGAACTGCGAGAGTTCCCCCGGGTTCCTCTCGCCCGAGCCCCTGCTGGACCCCCTGGAAGCCCCAGCCTCCCTCAAGATGGACGCCGACCAGACGGCCGGCGCCGCCGCGACGGGGGAGATCAAGATGGACGATGACGGCGCCGGCGCCGGCGTAGGAGGCAGTTCCCCGGAGGTGTTTGAAGAAGAGCAGCAGCAGCAGCGTGGTGCCCAGACCAAGGAGCTGGCTTCCATCACCATCGGGTGATTCAAGCCCTCTGCTTGGCCCCGCCTCTTATTTTGCAGTCATGTCATATGGGGAATATCCGCCCGGCGGCTATAAAAAGGGACGACTTGGGACGCCGTGGTCGGCCCCACGCAGCAACACAGATGCACTTATTTTACGTCTCACCTTTCAAAACCAAATCCAGCAGAAAGTAAAATGATCATTTCATCTTTTTGAAATGATTTCCCCCTCAAACTTGTGAGCAGAATTCTTGAAGAATCGAGTATTAGGAAGTTTTATTTTGTGTTAAATTCCCATATGACGTGAATGCAGCACTAGCTAAAGTCATTTTACTGTCTTTTGCCAATTTTTGAGGCCCGTTGAATCTCAA
>NW_027176262.1:1741804-1801804 GCF_023349555.1 Cebidichthys violaceus | reverse complement strand
GTACGTCCTCGTTGACTTGCCGTTGTTTTCGTGGCGCCGCCGCATCATTTTAACACGTTTCGTGCCTCTGCCATGTGATGCGCTGTTTCACAATGCAGGCATTGGCAGCTAGCAGACTTTAGTTAGTTAGTTAGTTGTCCTGACTCATAGCTCTCCACTCTTGGTTAAAATCATTGCATCTCCCGACAGGACGGTTGAATTTCAGCCTGCATTGAAACGATGCGTCTCAGAATGGAGACATTTCCACACTTCTGACCTGTTAAATGTAAATATTATAAAACATATTGCTTATTTAAAAGCAGCATTCATCTCTACAGTTACTACGAAGGGACCTTCAGTTGAAGGAGCACGATTAACATGTCAGGCTCTGGTTTTAAGTCTGTGTTTCGTGACCAACTGTTTTTTATTACATCGCTGGAGCTCTTGGTGAAGAGGACAGAAATTGCTGGACGACACTGAAGCTGATCTGTTCCATTCCACAGAGCCAGCTTCTTGTTGATTTTGGCCTCTGGTAGGACTGTCGACTCATCAAAGAAACTTCTCTGTTTTCAAATTAAGAGAACAGAATTTTTGTATTAAATATATAAAGAAATATATATATTCCTAGAGCCCCTTGCTGTCCTTTCAGTGTTCCGTATTGTTGACAGAAGGAATCTCAGAGAACAGCTGCAAGCGAGTCGTTAATTATGAACTAATACAAAGGTTTGTAATACAGGTGGATGCATACGAAGCACCGGGTGATGGAACTCATCATTCATCCGCCCCTTCACCCTCTGCATGCATTGCCTCCATTACCCCCCCCCCTCCCACTGTTGTGTAACGCCAGGGCTCTTATTTAGTTCCTTGTAAACTTTTACTGCAGAGCCAAAAATGTGTTTGCAGATGTGTTCATGACTTGTTTACATTTCGAAGCTTATCTGTTGGACGAGCACAGCTGGAGGGGGATTTTTAGACAGAACTGGATACAGCAGTTTGAGAGAGAGAGAGAGAGAGAGAGAGAGAGAGAGAGAGAGAGAGAGAGTGATAATGCTGCGGTGAGGCCTCGCTGCCAGGAAAAATAAAACACACTGCATGACTAATACACGTGTCATACATTCCCAATCAATGGAGGGGTTGGATTGAACGGAATATTCCACAAATCACGTCCTTGCCAGATTCATTAGGCTTTTTGTATCCACAGAAAAAAATAATTCTAGTTAGGACATTCAAACGGCCTGTTTCAAGACGTGACCCCGCGGACCCTGCCGGCCCGTCGCTCTTGTAGCTGATGGTGAATACATTCTGTTTCCAGGGTTCGGGGGGGGGGGGGGCAGCGATGACAGGAGTCTGTAGAGTACGTTGACCACGTTGGACTTATTCCTTTTCTTTCCACAGCTCAGCTCGTGTCTGTCCACCAGTAGCTCTACTGTACCGCATAGCTGCTAATAGAGTCGATTCATCCCGTATTATGTCAGTTTTCTAATGTGCTTCTCAGACCCTTTTTATTCGCTGATTCTTTCCACTACGGCTCAGAACTGAATCTGCTCTCTAGTGTGGGAAAAAAAAAAGAGAAAAAAGGCCTCGTCTCAGCCAGACGTGGAACAACCAGCCTTCATTCCAGTGTAAATTCCTGCGGATCACGTGACGACGGAGGAAGGAAGAGGAGGTAAACATGTGAGAGGGCTGTCCGAAAGGGCCTGGGAGCAAACTGACCAACGGCTCATACCTTGTTCCTGCTGCTCCACATCACATGGATGGCTTTTTAATGACTGAAAGTCGCTGTTTTCAACATCCCATTAGTGTGATGCCACTAAATCATCCGTCTCTTGGGGAGAAATGTCGAAAGAATGGTGCAATCACAAATGTCAAACACATATACGAACCAGATGACAACCTCCGCTTCTGAAGAGTTCTTCAGAGCTTCACGTGTTGAAGCTGCATTCTCTCTAGTGTCCACCAGGGGGCGACTCCTCTGGTTGTATAGAAGTCTAAAATGACTCTACTTCTCTCTTGATTTATTCCCTCAGTAAACATTGTAAACATGAGTTTATGGTCTCAATCTCTAGTTTACAGTCTTCTTCAATACAGCATGATGTTCATTTAGTACATTGTGGTTTTAGGGGCGGGGCTACACAGTGATTGACAGGTCTCTACCAGAGAGTGTAAGCTTGCCTCTTATGTCGCCTTTAAGTTAATAAATAATTAGTTCATTTACTTGGTCGTGTGCATCTGAACGCTGAACTCGAGGCTTCAAAACGTCAGTCCACACTGACTTATTGTTTTTCTTTGTTACGTTCATTCATATCATTCGAGTGAGACGCTTCCTTTGTGTGTTTTCTTGCCACTTTAGATCGCCTGCCCTGATTGATGTCACCTGTCCCTCATCAGCACTCAGCTCACCTCCTGCTCACCTGTTCTCACTTCCAATCAGTGACTCACTACCAGCCCAGTTCCTCTGTTCTCCTTGTTGTACCTGGTGTCCAGTGTTCAGGCTCTTTCTTCTTAGAGTCTTGTTGTCTTAGTGTCTCGTTTTTACCAAGCTAGGTGCTCCTGTTTTTTATACCTCCAGGACCTTATGTTTGAGACCATAAACTCATGTTTACAATGTTCACTGAGGGAATAAATCAAGAGAGAAGTAGAGTCATTTTAGACTAGACTTCTATACAACCAGAGGAGTCGCCCCCTGGTGGACACTAGAGAGAATGCAGCTTTAACACGTGAAGCTTTGACTTCACTCTTCAGAACCGGAGATAGTCCCGTTGTATTTACAGGAGTGAACCGGCTTGACACCCTCCCCCACGGATGAATACAAGGTACTGAGGAAGTCCACAATCAGATCCTTCGTCTTGTAAGTAAACAGGAAGTGGGAGGGGACGGTCCCCTGGGGGGCCGTTTAGCTCATCAACGTTCCATCCAAGAGTGCGAACCGTGGCCTGCTGGTCAGGTTGTCCGTTACCCTCGTGGAGAGTTTACCTGCGTGGCCCTGAGCTCGTCTCCAGACGTCAGAGGTTGCCTGACGTTCGGAGCGCTGGAGGCCCATGAGGTCGCTCTCAGGACGCCTATCTGATTGTTCAAATTGCCCCCTGGCCCACATTAACATGACACCAGCCAAAACAAAGCTCTCGTTGCATCGGTTCAATTTCCGCACGTCAGAGTGACAGAAACGCCAAACAACGTATCCTCTGAGGATCGTGTGCCTATAATTAAAAACTAAGGTCATGCTTTCCCCGCAGAACGCCTTGTATTGCCATTGCGATGTGTCTGATCATGATGTTCCAGACACATTTTGAATAATATATCCGTTTTTTTTTCTTCTCTGCAATTAGGTCATTACTGTGATGTTGTTGTACCGCACCGCCCATCAATCAAGCGGCGTGTCAGCTCTGTGATGCCCTTTCTGTTGCCAAGTATGCCTAGAAATGATGTTCCTATTTCATAATCCCGCACCTCAGGATTTACGATCATTGCCAACACAGGAAGCAGTGTGCCACTTATGTAGCGAGGCAGAAAGTAAGGCCTCCGGTCCTAAAGAGGGAAGTCAAAGCTTCATGAGTTAAAGCTGCATTCTCTCTAGTGTCCACCAGGGGGCGACTCCTCTGGTTGTATAGAAGTCTAGTCTAAAATGACTCTACTTCTCTCTTGATTTATTCCCTCAGTAAACATTGTAAACATGAGTTTATGGTCTCAATCTCTAGTTTACAGTCTTCTTCAATACAGCATGATGTTCATTTAGTACATTATTAGAGAGAATGCATCTTTAAGACACTTCAGCATCGGCTTCACTCAGCAGAACCAGACGTTGCCACCTGGTTTGGGTCCATTCGCAGACGTCTTGGCGACGGTTCTCATGGCGTGGCCATATGTGTGTGTGTGTATATATATATATATATATATGTATATACATATACATATATATATATATATATATACATATACATATATATATATATACATATACATATATATATATATATATATATATATATACATATATGGATTGTTTGTTCGGTCGGTCCACCAGTTGGGTCAAGACTGGAATGTATTGCCGTGACAGTTTGTAGACGTTCATGGTTCCCAGAGGATGAGCACCACTGATTTTGGTGAGCACAATCTTCCCGTTTGTAAATATTTTTGTTGCGTAGTTCTTAGCCGTACCTTCATCAAAGTCTTATTTGCTTGAACACATATTTTGGTTGCTGTTTGGGTGGAGTTCTGCTGCTTGTAATCTGCGTCTCTGTAGGCAGAAGTCTTTCCCTGTGAGCTGTTGTTGCTGCTCACGCGAACCACACAAACTATTCTCCTCTTGTTGATTCCAAACAGAAGCACACGGCCCACTGTGTGACTCGTACTTTCTGCATGCAAGGGAACAAGGTGGCTTGCATTTGCGGCGGTCAACGTTAAAAAGCTTTCGATTACTGTTGAGTGATGGTAAGTGGTAAAACATTTATTTATATGAAAATGTTTTGACTCGAAAAATCTATTTCAGATCCCGTTTCCAAACTTTCACCGGCCACCTGTCTACCCTGAGGCCAGGAGCACATTTCTTTCTGAAATATCAGCGAGCCGTCCAGTCGCTTACATAACAGAAATCAACCTTTGATGCACGTCTTCGTCCTCGTTACAACCGTGACGACCTGCTTCACTCCTGGGTCGGTGGCTTCCTGCCCCGAGACTCGCCTGACTTCTATGAAAGGAGCGCTGCCGCTCGTACAGAAGCGGAGACGTCCCGCTGTGAGATTCCGCTTCAACTCGACACACATTTCTTGGTTTTAAAAGAATGGAGGTGAAGCTGCTCGGCGTGGTCCCGTCGCTGTAGTTGACCCGTACGAGTCTCTGTGTGGCTCTCAGGGTTTGGACTGTTGTTTTTTCAGGAAAATAGTTCCATGTGTTTCGGTGTTTTTACATAAGTTTTTTGCAGACAGGAGCAGTTAGTCCTCAGCATTAACCCTGCAGTGTTTAGTCTCAGCAGAAGATTTGTGTCATTGGATGATTGCAGCGGTCTCCTGTGATTAAACAACAGCTCGCTCCGGGTGCCCGGCAGCTTTCCTGCTGACCACTGTTTTCCATTTCAAACTACTTTTTTTAGTTTTCAACTGTACAGAAATGACAAGACATGTACTGTAAATAAGAACCGATGTTTCTGTAAAATGAGTGATGACACCTCCTAGGAGACACAGAAGCTTGAGCTGCACACAGTGTGTGGTCTCCACCGTGTCACCGTTCGGTTCCTGGACTGCCGTTTGGAAGCGTTGAGATCGGCATTTCGGCCGTCGCCATCTTGACTTTTTGCAACCAGAGAAGACGAACAAACAAAAAAGGCCAGTTACGATTTCACGTTGGCCACCAGAGTTTCATAGTAGAACTATTTTTAAAGCTGCACTGATCAATATTTTGTATTTTAACATGGATCACAGACTGTGGTTTGAAAAAGGTCACAATTATCAACCGACCGTGTGTTTCTCCACAGCCGTGTCCAGCGTTTTAGGGTCTTCTAGCTCACTGGCTTGGTTTTCTGGTCCACTACTTAGCAGGCAGCTTTTTATTCATTTCTTCATTTATTTTGTGAAAATGCTCTACGAACCCCTCATGCAAAACATATACAGCAACAAATAACCAAAGTTAGCTAGCTGGTGAACATATTCACGCAATTAACAGCAAATTATCCAAGTAGCCAGACACACTACTCCATGTCAATGCTCATGTTTGCTGGAGGTGTAATCAAGCCACTGCTTGCTGACACATTCACCATATCAGCTTTATAGTGAGATATGTCAATGCTGAGGTTTCTACTAGTTCCACTGCCCCTAAGTGGCCTGAAATTTTTTTTTAATTTTGCCTAAAGCAACTTTGAAGAGCTACCGGTAACCAGGCGGCAACCTCCATTTCTAAAATGCCAAAGTGTCTTAAAGCTGCATTCTCTCTAGTGTCCACCAGGGGGCGACTCCTCTGGTTGTATAGAAGTCTAGTCTAAAATGACTCTACTTCTCTCTTGATTTATTCCCTCAGTAAACATTGTAAACATGAGTTTATGGTCTCAATCTCTAGTTTACAGTCTTCTTCAATACAGCATGATGTTCATTTAGTACATTATGCTCCATTTAGAGTCAAACACACCATAAAGCAGGGGGTGCTTTAGGGGCGGGGCTACGCGCTGATTGACAGGTCTCTACCAGAGACGTATACGGAGCTTCGACGTCACTCCTCCAAATTCCAAATATGGTCACTTTGCCAAATACAACCCAGCATTGGGTCGCCCGTATTACAAGATGGTGACGGCAAAACCGCTGAAAACGCGAGGCTTTGAAGCGTCAGTCCACAAACCAATGGGTGACGTCACCGTGACTACGTCCACTTCTTATACAGCCTGTGGTTATAGCATTGCATTCGCCAAGTCAGCTGCTGAGAGATGTTCGGATATATTGTGATACAACCCTGGTGGTTCGGGGTTTTTTTTTTTGTCACTTCCTGTTGGTTGGGATGATGCCCTACCGTTCTCTCTATGCACCACATTTCATTTGGACATAATGAGGGAAATCTATGACGTCTTTGGTTGGATTGGGTGTTTTCTTTCCATTTCGACTTTAGGCTGATAGAACCGTTGTCTAGTGTAATACCAAACTTTGCCAAGAAGCTTGAAAACGGACATTAAACGTCGTAGTAAAAGCCAAAGCCCGGTGACTGTGAAGAAGCACAGTGACAGCGGTGTTGGGAGGCGAGCTCGGCTTCAGATTATACACCGTTCTTCACTTCTGCCGCATCTTCGTCTTTGTTATGCAGCTGTTTGGCGATTTAGCCGTCTTAAATGTCAGTTATCTCTGGAAGCGCACGCCGATGTTCTTGCTTCTCAAGAGTAAGACATGCTTTATGAGGCTGTCTAATAGCACTCCTAGGTGCTTACGTAAGCTTGATTTATTGAGGAGGCACTTGGCTCGCGAGGACTCTTTCGGTTGGTGTTAAGTCCTGCTGTCAAACTGTACAGTGTGTTTAGCGGGACTAGGTCTTAAAAACAAAACTTATCTTTGTCTGAATAGTGTCATCAACTTTATTGAAAAAGTGTGCGAGTGTTTGGGTGACTTGTAGGGGCTTCTCCTCCCTTAACCGGCGGGATTTCACTACAGCGCATTCCTTCAGTCTGCAGCCTTATATGGTCTCTCATCACCAGGTTACGGGCACGTTGTCCGACTGCCTGCTTATTCACTTCACGCTCTACATAGAGGAGGTTCTCACAGCGAAAAAGCATCAACATTGGGAGCGCTGCGACACTTGGAACTGGCTGTCCACTTTGCAGCATAACGTCACTCGGCCTGTCAGCTATTGTTCCAGAAGCCTGCACACAGTCAGCTCGGTAACCGTGAGCTGGAAGTGACGCCCTGTTTTCACCACTCTGGGTGTTCACTTTTGCAAAAGTGTCACCGGGCAATACGACAGATCTTTACCCTCTTTGGCAAAAGCTTTACCCAGGTTTAAGTGTATCAGTGTCTCTGACTAGATAAACTACTGTCTCTTCTAATTAAAGTCTATCTATTCAAGTTCACGATAGAAACTAAAGAATCTCAGCATGTTTTAAGCTTCCCTGGGACACAAACTTTCATGCATTTTATAACCTGATGAACGTTAGAGAATGAATGATCTGATGTTCACGCTCCTGTTCGCTTTGTTTTTGTCTCCAATCGACTCCGTGGGGAACTATCCGGCTCTTTAGCCTCCTTAAGTTGGGTTGCCCATTGTTCCGAAACCCCAATAGTCCACAAAAAAAAAAATGGCCCATTGGACCGAAAATCATTTCATCTCGCAATCAAACACCCATTGCTCCCAAAATACTAACTCTCCACGCAAAACTTTGACAAAAGCTTACTAGATAAACTACAGTTTGAGTCTATCTATAAAAGTTCACAACGAAAACACAAAAGAATGTCAGCATTGATATTTAAGTATGTAAGTTAATCTAAAGTGTGAGACGTGTATTCACTCAAGCCAAAAAGCTCCACCAGTTCCACTTAATGGTGGTGGAGGAATTGATATGCAAGCAGTGAAAGCAGGTTGGATTTTGAGTTCCTGCCTTGCAGAGCGATATCATTTGCACTGAAGAATAATGGTGAACCCCTATTTTCCCAGTATGATCACTGGACTTTTTCCAGTAAAACCACCCCAACCGGCTCTGGAGTATCACTTACGTTAAAGAGATGACTCTTATAAAGAGTTCGTTTTATGGCCCAGGACTCTGGATCCCAGCGGTGCATTCCTTTAGTGACAATGCTCCAAGAGCAGGCCTGTGGTCAGAAAACCTGGGCAACAGAATCGCCTTGAATCGCAAACTCTAGAAAGTTGCGCCTTCAGCTGGCATGGAGCAACATGAGCAGTTATGTTTGGTCACGCATTTCATAACCTGATGAATGTAGAACTAAAGTTCACACTAATTTTAACTTTGTTTTTGTCTCCAATCAACTCCGAAAACATCTTAGCTGCTTCAAGTGGGACTGCCTGTTGTTCTGGAGGCTCATTGTTCCCAAACAATTAGTCACAAATAAATTGCCCATTGGACCGAAAATCGTTTAATCCCACAAGTAAAGGCCCATCGCTTTAAAATACAAACTCTCCATGCAACATACAGCAGCACATAGGTCACTAATATGGAGCATACTATAGAGTGCTGCAGGGATGACTTATTTTTGTTGGCCAAGCCCAAAAATTGACATTGCACTGGTTCCCTCGACGAAAACCCAATGAGATTTTTCCAATGGATTTTTGAACGTAAGCTCAGTGGAAACAAACATTTGTGGTACATTTTGTTCAGCAAGATAATCTTCTCGAATGAACACCACTTTTGCAATTATTTATTTTTTGCAACATGAATGCATTTGGCAGACCACTGTTTGGCTCTAAACAGACTACACCGCGGTCAGGAGAGCGTGAGGCTGTAAAGGCCGACTAGTCACCGTGATGACATTTAGTCTGGTTCAGCCACCTCTTCAAGACGTGGAAACGTATTTTATGTTTAAGAACTAAACGTTAAAATCTGCTGTGGTAACCACAGACCTTATTTCAGGCATCCAAACCAAAAACACATTAAAAGAAACCATTGACTTTGAGATAAGGGAACTGGAAGTGCATTAAATACTGACTCATTTTGGGGTTTTAGGACTCATTCCTGCAGCAGTTGTGCATCAGTTACTCTCTGCACGTTACCTTGAATTCATGAAGATCGTACTCTTGCATGCCTCCACGGTGAACGAAGAATCTGTAAAACAGAGTAAATCCTCGATGAATCAAAGTAAATGGGGTCCAGGTTTAAAAACACTATATCAAAAATGTGTTTACAAACCTGCAAAACGTGTTTCATATAATCCAATTCTTATTTATCCAGCCGCATGCTCAGTACTGCCCAAATAACACTATTTAAAACACTTGTACTACTACGGTCTCGCTCTTAATGACCCCATTTACCTCCATTCATCGAGGATTTACTCCGTTGGTGAAGTTTTTTCCGTTCACCGTGCAGGAAAACATTTTCCTCGAGAATTCTAGGTACAACGTTGTCGGTGAAGTATTGCGTATAACTCATGGGAGCTGCAGCAGAGCTGCGTGATAATTCTGTGTTGTTTTGTCATTTGGCACATTGTTAATGCAACAATATTGATAAGTGTCGCTTTAAGGACCAGATGTGACTTATTTTGTTTCTTGGAACCGCAGTTCCCTTAAAATTAAGCAATGTCTACTTGTGACTCCTTGACACAGGTTTCTCCTTTCGTGTGGACATGAGTTGTGAGCAGTTGAGCCAAAACCCTGATTTTTCCTCTAAGATTGTTTCATTAAAAAGGGTTTTAGAGGCCCAGGAAAGAAGAAAATAAACAGTTTTGTGTCATTTTTTTTGCAAGAGATTGATAAGATCTATGGTTCTCTTTAATAACCCTGTAAGCCACAAATTCATCTCTTGGAACCCACTAGCTTGAACTTTTGTACGTTACAAAAACAGATTTCTACTTGTACAGGTGCCATCTCTCTCACTGTAGATGATCCATCCTTCAGGGAAGTTCTCGATGAGGCGGATAAGACGACTAAGGGAAGCTAATAACGAACCATACACTAAACAGCCCAGAATCATGGCCCTTCATGAAATAGTCACATAATGCAATGTATTGGTTTTGTGTACAGGGAGTGTGTTGCTCAGGGTCAAAACAATGTCAATGGAAAGTCAATTAGGACCCTTCTTCGTGGTTGACACTTAAACTCTAACCGAACTAAGTGAATTTGTTGCCTAAACCTAACTGTTTGTACTTATTTTAAACCCAACCATGATGTTTTTCCTGAACCTAAGTGGTTTTGTTAAACCTAACCTAATGTTGCTTCTATTGTATAAACCTGTTTGTACTAACTCTATACCCAACCATGATGGTTTTCCTGAAACTAAGTGTTTTTTTTGCATTAACCTATCGTTCCTCTTGTTGCCTAAACCTAACTTTACAAACCTATTTTAAGCCCAACCACTAAACTTAACTTTGTTGCATTAACCTAAGTTTACAAACTTCTTTTAAAGGTTTTTACTAAACTTAACCAAGTGGTTTTGTTGCATTAACCTAACTTTCATTTTTGTAGCAGAATGTCTGTACATGAAACCAAATTTTGTGACTATTTCATGAACTGCTGATAAACTGTGTTGCAGTAAATGCCGCTAAATAATAATAATAATAACAATATTAGTTCTCGTAAAAACATTCCCAATAAATAAATGCCGTTTGAGAATACATGATGTAATAAATATGTACAAGCATGCTTTTATTTGACTTTGTCTGCTCAAAAACATTCATGAGAAATTAAAACAGGTGATGTAACACTTTATTTTGGAGAGTATGAATCACATGTTTGTACTACAGAGATAGCCAGCATGTGTCTACACATGTGAGCACGCTTTCTTCTGTATTTAGTCACGTCCTCGCTATGCAAAAAAGAAAAAGGTAGTGAAAGATATTTTCTCTGTCTGGCAACTTGCTCCCTAAAAACATCACAGTTTTGGAGATGCCCGGCGTTTAGAATAACTAATTCGAGGACTAGAGCACGGCCTTGGTAATTCTGGTTAGTTTGCCAGCAAGCTGAGCCTCCAGATGCAAAATTAAATCAAGGACTTAAAATAAAAGTTCAATTTAAAGGAAATGAAAACTCTCATCCAAACCTGGATCCTGTTATAACCCGCGAGGAGAAGCAAGTTTCCACCGGTGTGAGTATAGGTGGCAAATAACATAAAGTTACATAAGCTAAAGAGGAAAGGCTGTAGGCTATGGAGAAGTATAATAGTGTCACTGTTTCACTTCTGCTTGTGTGGAAACACCGTTAAATTCCTGCCTCATCTCAGTGATCAGGCTGCTGGTGAGCCTCACAAACAATGCACCTAAACACACCTGAATATGTCTTAACGTGGCAAAGAGTCACATATTCCTGCTGTGTGACATGAAGACATGCGTCTGTGTGACGGCCACTGATCAATACCAGCGACTCAGTGATCGTTTGACCACTTAAACCATTAAAGTCGACTACACCAGCGGGTCAACGTCTGTAACTCAAGGCCCACTTCTGATTTAACAAATACTAAATGTACGATAACCACCTTCACCCCCAAAAAAGAGAAACAAAAACAACATGACAAAAAGAAAGGAGAGAGACTAAACCGGGCTGTACATCTCAGCTGTAATGAGAAATATTATGAACCATTGTGAATCTAAATTTAATGTTTTCAGGGTCATATTTCCTCGCCACAGCTGTTACAGGTGCCCACGCCACTTTTAGTTTTGTCCACCTGATATTCAAACGTAGCTGATCATTGAAATCACGCTTTGTTTGAATTCTTGAGCACATTTCAAAATAACAAATTTTGTGAATTATCCAAAAATACTAAAAAGTTCTCCGTCGATTGGAACACGCAGTTGTGAATACCCCAAATTACCCTCAAATTGTTGTAAACATCTATAAATCTTATTTTTTATTTGTATATCATGTCATGACATTACGTACGAACTGTCCATTGTAAACAGAACTCATGGTGTGTCTCCTCTCCTTCCCTTAATCATTTGGCAAACACTTTAGTCCATTCCCGTTTTACTCCTTGCACATATCAGCACTTAAGTGCCCGTGTTGCTCAAGGGCACTTTGTACACACACACACACACACACACACACACACACACACACATACACACACACACACACACACACACATACAAGAGGAGTTGGTGAGGGAAACACCAACACGACAACGAACACGTGGCCGACAACCCACTTTACTGCCTCCGCTACTGGTGCGCAGTTTTAACGATCTCACCATACTTCCAGAAGTGCACACTTATTTTGGTGAACGTAACCTACAAACACAAGAGCCAATGTGGGGATGAACCGGGATCATCCTATAGCGGGGTCATATCATGTCATTTAAATGATGTCAAAATAACTAGAAAAGTGCAGCGGTGGCACGAAAGGTGTTAAAATGACGTGGTGGACCACGAAAAAACAATGTAGCGTTAGCGCATTAGCGCATTACGAGCCACTACGGTCATTTCACATTGTTTTAGTCGATGCAGCTAAACTGCAGTTCACCATGAAACGCTTCAAGTCGACTGTCAGTGCTGTGGAGGGTTTAACTCTCTTGTATTAGTTCTGTTATTAGTCCCGTTAGTCCCGTTAGCGTCTAGCTCTGTCAGCCAAATTAACCGCAGAACTCGCAACTAGTATTTATCAACTAAACTCTACTTTGTTGACACGTAAAATTATCTTTTAAAATTGACAAACTAAATGTATGGAACAATTAAAACGGGACTCTAGTCTGTGTTTTCACTATGTTGCATGGATGGGTTTGTCACGTTTACGTCCTCTGCTCATGGAGAAGGGTGTCTGTCTGGTGTGTTGTAATAATCCGGCCCTTTCCAGAGAACAGTATAAGAGAATATGATCGGCCATGGGGATTTTATTATTTGCTGTAAATTGCATCACGACAAGTTCCCAAAGAAAGTCAATAAAAATGTGTAATAGCCTATTTCACTAGAGTGGAACCTGTTAGCGTTTTCCTCTGATCAGCAGACGTTTCCAGTGCTCGGAGGGAGCGGGGATGAAATTAATGACTCACAACTGAGCTATTCAAAAGTAATTTCCAAGAATGTGTTATTCTTGCAACAATACTGGGATGAGGTTCCTGGCTCTCTAAATCGTATTTGTTTTCCGCCGTTGCTAAGGACACTATCTCCGCTTGACACATGAATCTGACATCAAACAACGGTCTCATCTTCACCAAAGCATCCTCCCGGAGATCTCACCCCCCCCCCCCCCCCCCCCCCCCCCGAGCACAGGCCATCGTTTTCACTCACGTGTCGGGAAGCTGAAGAGTGATTCAAGGGGGCTCTTAAAGAATGACATATTCGTGACATTGGACTTTCACTTTTTCCCTCATTAGCAGGTTTCATTTTAGAGACACGGTTGAAATTTATATCAGACAAATGGGACCAATATTTGGAGCACATGAGGGATTTCTGTAAGTGATGCGGTGATTTCCAGACCACCAACCGACCAACAGAAAAAGGGTCTGGAGCTGCTTTTTTTTTTTTTTGTTTCCATTCTGTCATGGCAAAAGTCTTTCCATTGCATTTCTGGGAAGTCACGGAAAAGCCGACCTGACAGCAGTGACAGTAAAACGCCTACGACACCTGTGACATTTTCCAGTAGTCCCGGTGTCAACGCCAGCACATGTGGCCAATCTGTGGAGGCCAGAAACCTGCATTCGAGTTTTCAGGGAACATGGAGGAATATCTTTTAATCATGATGATCCTACTAAGAATGTATAACGCATATAATGTAATTCATTTTAATCAGATTTAAAGATTAACAGCCCGTGGGAGTCTTAAGGTGGGTTAGTAGGACTGAGCTAGCAGCTAACGTGGCTAAGTTAACGTTAGCAATCAGCTAACAGCAGAACTGACAGTTTACATTCAGGCGAGGCGTTAAACGGTCAACATGAAGCGGTACACAGTGAACCGCAGTATCGCTGCATGCGTTCAGATTTGTCATAAATTTTCACTATTTTTTTCCCCATTAAAATTAATGTAGCATTTTGTTCATGTTTGGACCTTTACAACTACCTCCTCACACCCTCCTCTTCACATTCTGTTGGTAATGTTAATTCATATTTATGTATGTTTTAAACCAACATTCAGATGCAAACAATTCAATTTGCAAAGTTTAAAGTGTTTATAACGTGTGAAACTTGGATTTCCAGCATAGGCAAACATTTATGTAGTTTTTAGAGTTCCACTTTTTGTTATTTACTTATCTGTTCTTTTATTTTTTTTTACACTTCATAATTCCACAATTATTTTTGCAAAAGTATTCTCTATTATGTCACTCCTGTGACTCCTTAGTCGTTTCTAAATGTCATACTAAACTTTGTGCTAGACAGGCATAAGAACCAGGTCATTTTAATGGCTACTTCGTATTTATACCTTTTTGTAATCTTAAAATTACAAAATGATCAACCCGACATTTCAGACGTGTGTTTCCGAGCTCTCGAGACAGCGGAGGTAAGTCAAAGGGGCTCTCTGAAAGTATTTACCAGCAGATTTACAGGTCCTGTAATGAGCACAATTAAAGTTTATCTTCCTAAAGGCAGCGTGAAACGTGTTCAAGAAGGATGCTTCAGCGAAGCACTAGGGAGGGATTTTAATGTGGACTATTTTGTGTTTTTAGGCAAACAGCGCTGTGGTTTTCCTCGCTGTTAATGCGCCACCTCCCAGTGATTTGTTACAGAAAGGTGGAAGACACGGAGAACAGTGGAAAAAGTGGTTTAGCTTGCAGCCACAATATATCAAGAATTAAAAACTGTTCGGAAAAAATTAAATGATGAGTTTTCAGTGGAAGAAAGGCCTATTTTTGCTAATTCAGCTGTTTTTCTAAATATGCTAAGCGCAAATGTTTTACACAATATCAGTGGAAATCCTTTATTAGGAATAACCCCCTGAGGCGTACCATCTCGTTTTCAAGGGGGTCCTCAATTATAACTATAAGATACAAGCACAATTAGACAATTAAACAAAAATAACAGCAAGAAAATCAAACGATACCAAATACGACAAAAACAAAAGAATTATAAATAAATATACAAATAACATAATTCATTAGAGAAGCTTTTGCAATGCCTTGTTGGTTTAATTAAAACGTATAATTAGAGAGTATCTTTGATCCGCCTCAGAACGACGGATCCTTTCCTCACAGTACAGCGGTGCGACTTTTTACGACACTAGACTTCCGCTTTACGGCAGCTGATTATAAGCAAAATACAAACATATTCACGGCAGGCTTTACCAGTGAACGTCCCAACAGTAGAAGCCTAAATAACAGAAATAAATAATAACTCCACCAGTTCATTTTTAAAAGTCACCAACTATATCTCGAAGCAGAGTCACCGTCGTTCACTAGTGGAAAAATTCATACTTTGTGACAGAGAGTTCGCTAGAGCTAGCCAGTCGCCTGGAAGGAACTCACACGGTGGAGTTCAAAGTGGAGAGCTATAAAAGTTGCCCTCATTTGCTCCACCGCGCTGTCCCGCTTTGCGAAGCATGTTCTCCCAATGTAGGTAAGGAGCCCTCAATGCCATTCAGTGTGCAAAGCATGGGCTCTACCATGGGATCAAAGTAAATCATCACGTCAGCGTCGTATCTGCTGGACGGCCTCTGATAAGGTTTTCATCTGGTCTTGATCCACGGTTTGGCAACTTGGCTCGGGAGTCGACTGAAATATAAATAATCTGTCAGTAGTTTAGTTGTTAGACGTGACTATGTCTAATGAAGAAGCGATGAAACACAACAAATGTCAAAAGAGAAGACGAGCTAAAACCCTCCCTCAAGTCAGCGTACTCGGTCTGCGGCCGCCATGACATAGCAAGTCCACGCTGACATTGAAGCGTGCTCGAACCCGGGTTTGAGGTTTTGCAGATGTACCTTTAATAATAAACCGTTGTTTTTTTTTCCTCACATAGTTGTGTTGCACAAAAAATGCACCACCGCGTCATTATTTGGCAGCCTGGAGAGTAGAAAAAAAAGGACAGACTTTGACTGTCAAATTGACATTTCAATGAGCCGGTCTGCAGAGAGCTCTGCTTGTTGTCCTGGTTGACGAGTGCTAGGAGGGGGGGGGGGAGATGAAGGGAGGAATGGGTCCAGGTCTGGATCCCTCCTCATCTCAGGAATGCGTGCAGGTTACTCTCCAAATGCTCTGACGTCAGGAGTGGCCTTGGATTGACAACGAGCCAGTTTATAATACAAATGACGAGCCGATCGGCCGCGCCGTACCGCCGATCCACTTAATAAAAGCTCGTCTCAGGTATGTCCGCATTTCACCGACTCCTTTGTGTGAGTGAAATGTGTTTCACTGAGGCATCCCGTCTTGAGTTAATTTACTCGTACTTTATGTGTCAGCGTGTTTTATAGCAGCGTTAGACGGAGGTGAGCTCTGTCGTTGGGAGACATTTATTGCTGTAACTGAGGATCAGAGTTTGGAATATTACCATTGCATTGTTGGAAATCAGTAATTCAACGATAGTAGAAGTAGTCCGCTGTACTTCAGGAGCGGAGTGTCATCACTTTTTTTTTTTTTTTTTGCTGAAAATGCGTCATTTCCCACTTCTGCTTCTATTTTTCCGTGTAGTCGTCTTTCCCAGAATTCCTTTAGACCCCAGGGAGCAATCTGGGCCGAGTGAACAGTTTTCATTGAGAACAATTTTCAGCTGGAGGGATGAGGCCGATGATATTCTATACGTGAGTTATTGTCATTGAACCCCATGAAATAACCAAAATCGAATATGAATTGATCCTACTAACAAGTGTTGCGTCTTATTCTTCTGCACAAAAACAAAACACATCTGTGAGCCACACATCTCATATCCAGATTGTTTCTAGGTATGATTTAACCTGATTTCATTCACACCTGGTATTAATATGTCTCCAGTGTCAACGGGGTCCAACAAATTAATATAAGAATTGGCGATATGAAATGCCAAGTTTTGAAAGCAGGCACTTGGTCTCGTCTTAACTCCTGTGTCCTGAATATCCATTTTTGACAAGCTTTCTTGCTAATAGCCTAGCTCGCTAACTGGCTAATGGCGGCTTCCTAGTTGGTGTTGGAACAATCGTGCGCGATCACCAGGCGGCACCCTCCGGTTCTTTAAGTGAAGTCAAAGCTTCATGTGTTAAAGCTGCATTCTCTCTAGTGTCCACCAGGGGGCGACTCCTCTGGTTGTATAGAAGTCTAGTCTAAAATGACTCTACTTCTCTCTTGATTTATTCCCTCAGTAAACATTGTAAACATGAGTTTATGGTCTCAATCTCTAGTTTACAGTCTTCTTCAATACAGCATGATGTTCATTTAGTACATTATGCTCCATTTAGAGTCACACAATCCTGTGGATCCGTGGTAATGAGGGCTAACTGAAAGTACTTAGAGCAGGAACGTGGAACACTCTGTTGCATTTTGTGGTCATTGACAGCCGGCACGTCCTCAAATGGCTGCTCTTCAGCTCTTCAGCGGGCTTTTCCAGGGCGGTGGGGACGGTTCTTGGCTGCTTACATGGAGCTCCACAAAGTCCTTAAAGTTCACTTTGAAACTGCCAAAATACCAGAACTACCCCTTCCAAAGATCATAAACGGGCCAAATTCGAAGTCTCTATGATGTACAGAAAAGAAGTTGTTCGACCGTAACTCACTTCGGTGTGGTTATCCTCCCTAAACCCCCCCAACCCTGAACCAAGTCTTCACACAAACACACTGCTGTTATGGAAGTAAACAGCTTCACCCTGGACCACAGAAGCACCTGTTGAGGAGCAGTGGCAGGTCCACACAGGTGAGTAAACCAAACACACCCTGATGAACGATGACAGCGTACATACAGGCGCGATTCAAGCCAAACTCCGCGCTCTTGTTTTCATTTAATCCTCGGTGTCAGCTCATGCGTGGAGTGACGGGCCCACCTTTCCTCTGCTCTCTGAGACGACAAATGAATTGAAGTTGTCAGGTCTGCTTCTGTCAGCCAAAAAATAAGTTATGAAATAGAGTCATTATGGGGGCTGAATGTTTTCATCCGTGAGGTCAGTTTGGAAAGCAAACGCGCGGCGTTGAAGCGCGTTGAGAAGTTGGGAATGAGTCAGGAGAGGGTTAACGATGCCTGGGACAGCGAAAAGAGAAATACTTAAAGTGTGCCGAGACTGAATCAACATTTGAACTTCTTCAATCAGGAGAGCAACGCCCGCCCCCACTCTGCAGACTCCTCCACCTTACATAAGTGAGACACATCTGGAAATCAACTCCCCCGACATCAGGCCTTCAGAGTGCCCGTGGCAACAAAGAAAGGACCACACGTTGTACATCTTCTTCTTCTTTTTTTTATAGTTTGGACATATTCTTTTTCAATCTTGCAGGCCTCACTTCATATGTTATTGCTTTTCCGCGTTTGACTTCTCCTCCGGGCAGCTGCTCTGCTCAGCATCAAATGAACGAAACGTCATCTTCTGACGCAGAGCTGCTGACTATTAGCTCCGAATGTTGCCCCAGGTGTTCCAGCACTTAACACTCGATCTCACACACGGAGAGTGAAATCAAGACGTAAACATCTTCCCATAGTAGTCCACATAGTTCAGTTCTGTCAGCGTTAGTAAAGACTTTTGGGGTACGGAAAAGAAAAGCAAAGAAGCAGTGAGAGAGCAAGTTGAGTGGGGTAACCTCAGACTGTATATAAGAAGAGGACGAAGTCGTCGTGACGTCTCTCATTGGTTTGTGGACTGATGTTTTGAAGCCTTGAGTTCGCCGTCGCCATCTTTGATTACGGCCGCCGCCATCTTGGATTACGGCCGCCGCCATCTTGGATTACGGCCGTCGTCATGTTGTTGCTTTTTTCGCAACCAGTGAACAGGAAGTGACCATATCTGGACTGAGGAGGAGTGACGTAGAGACGCCGTATACGTCTCTGGTAGAGACCTGTCAATCAGCGTGTAGCCCCGCCCCTAAATCATCCCCTGCTTTATGGTCTGTGTGACTCTAAATGGAGCATAATGTATTAAATGAACATCATGCTGTATTGAAGAAGACTGTAAACTAGAGATTGAGACCATAAACTCATGTTTACAATGTTTACTGAGGGAATAAATCAAGAGAGAAGTAGAGTCATTTTAGACTAGACTTCTATACAACCAGAGGAGTCGCCCCCTGGTGGACACTAGAGAGAATGCAGCTTCAACTCATGAAGCATCGGCTTCACTCTTCAGAACCGGAGGTTGCCTCCTGATTTGAAGTCACTGGTTGCAATAAAAAAACAATATGGCGACAACCAATATGACAAACTCGAGGCTTCAGAACATCAGTACACAAACCAATGGTCCACTTCTTATTTACAGCCTATGGTCCACCTTGACAACAGGACTTTAAATAGTCAAAAACACTAGCTAGTACTCCGGTCTGACTCAAGCCTTGTGATCGGCTCATTAGTTGAACCGTAGAGATGAGCCTTTGGTTAACAGATCAGGGTTGGCTGAAACACTGGACACTGGGTGGCCTGACGGATTAACACACCCACTGTTCATGCTACTGTCCGACCTCGCAGCCCCGTGTGTGTGTGTGTGTGTGTGTGTGTGTGTGTGTGTGTGTGTGTAATTCCTTTCAAGCAGACTGAAGCTGTCAAATCTGCTTCGCCACAGAAACTGGAAAAAAGAGGCACATATTCACACAGTAGGTGAAAAGGCAATACTTACAGTGTGTAACTGGGCTCTCTCCCTCTCACACTCGTCCTCTTTTCTCCTACGCAGACACACACACACACACACACACACACACAACCTCTCGCCCCTTAAACACATTCCTGCCGTTGTGTTTATTAATTCCGCTCGTGTCTTTCTGCTGAACCTGCAGCGTCTGCTGACGTCTAGCCGCACCGCATGCCGACCTCTGGGGGGCACGGCGGCAAATTGGCCTGTCTGTGAACCGAGGTGCAGCTTCAGTCTGGACCGGCTGGTACTGTACAGAGTGACCCAGACCGGGGGAGTCACGGGGGGGGGGGATGTAAACATTTGGCCCGGCTCTTAATCCCCCTATCGAGACCAAATTGGGACGTATGAGAATCTGATGATCCTGCCCAGACACAAGAATTGTGTTTTTAACACACAAGTCAGCATTGATAGTGTGTAACTTAAACCAGGAGTAGTTTTTAATCTGGCCTTAAAGTCCGGCTTGTCCACGAGGACATATAACCACCGCTAAAGACAACCAGGGGCAGGTGGGACGGAGCTGGATGGGTCCAACAAACCGCAGTATTAAAGCCACATTATGAAAATAACCTGAGCGGTTGCAACTCGTCTCACGAGAATCTCGTTGTTTGGGCGGTGAAAGTCTTGCTCCATCCGGGGAATTTCCCACGTACAATAAACCCCCGCGGTGTGCAGTTGGAACGTGCTACGAACTTGATTTTAAGTCCTACTTGGTTAAGAATAGTATGTTAGTGTGCAGCGTTTGGATTTTACAAGAGAGAAGCCCTCATGGATGAAGTCTCAGCGGTTGGTTTTGGTGGTTAAGCTCAGGGAAGCTCACAGCTGCTTCCCTGAGCAAACAGGCTGAACTCTGAGCGCTCTGCAGGATTCTACCGTTAAAGGTACTAAATCAACGCTGCTGCAAAAAAAGGTAGAACGATATTAGATTTCATGACATGCAGCCTTGTCTGTGTCGCGCTCTAGACGCTTCCTCTTGACGTACGAAAGCGTTGCGCAATGTTTTCATTATTATAATGTTCATGCACCTGCACAGGAGGTCTTGGCCTCAGGTAGCTGCTTTCCTGTTGTGGTTAAACTGCTCTGGAGCGTCACTGGCGTAATCTCACCGAACGTAGCGGTGGCGTCCGTATCACAGCGGGTCGATCGGCCGTCTGGTTTGCCTCATATTTCCACCTCGCAGGTTAAACACTCGCTGCCGCGCGTTCAAAGAGAGAACTTGTTTATAAAGTGCTGAGGAAAAAGGGTTCAATTCTCTTCAACTTAATATGTTTCCATGCGCTTATCCAAGAGCCGGGAACTGTAATATATCACTGCTTTTATGTAAGAGTGCGCCGGCTGTCTTTGGTTGCTTAAATTCAATTGGGTTTTGTTTCACGAGGACATTTCCATTTTACTGTAATGTGACAGAATGTGTTATTGATTGAGAAGTGTGACGGCAAGCTGAGCGGAGATCAGTGGCTCACTGTGTCCAGATAAAGCTGACTATGCGAATGTGTTTTAAAGGGATATTTCCTCTACGGTTTGGAGTTTCTGCTCACTAAAAGGGATATTTGTGAAAACTCCTTTTAAGGGGTAGATTTAGAAAACAACTCCGGTCACTTTGTTTAAGTCTGGACATGTTTGGGAATCGATGACGTCTTAACATACCAGATGGTTTCCCTGAAACTGTAAGCAGAGATCAGTCAAACAGACCTGAGGTCTGAAACCCCGTCGCTCCTTCACATTTCTTACTTCCTGGTACTTTGGGCTCGGCCGATATCGTCGTTTTGGTCATCAGGTCTTTAGCATGAGCAAACTTGTTTCCCCACTTTTTTTAGAAGATACTGTTCCTGAATGACCGCAGAGACGTCTGAATGTTCCGTATTACAAGACTCCCAATCAGCGTTTTCTTGCGTTTGTAATCTCCTTATTTATATATATATATATATATATATATATATATATATATATATATATATATATATATATATGTATATATAAAGTGACGCTAAGCAGAAACTCCAACTCGTCGTCCCTCCACCTGAGTCAAATTGAGTTTTCACCACAAGCACCAAATATCAAATATGTAGAAATAATTAGCTATTGTTGAAAATAAGCTAACTGAGCATGCTCAGAATCTTCTTCTCTGGTGTGTGACGTATCGTTGACGTAGCTTTTATCGCCACCTACTGGTCTGGTGTAGCGCTTCTGTCGGCCTGATTCTCTGATGTGTATATTTGGTGAAACGGAATAAGACGTCCAGCGATTGAGCGTGGAACTACCGTAACGTGCGCTAAGATCTCGCCCTCCTTCTGTCAAAGTGTTGTGACGATCTGTGCAGACAGGGCTTGGATAAACATTTATATTTTCCCCACTCAGCAAAACACATCTTCCAGACTCTCTGAAGAATCTGAAGTATTTCTCTGGAGTGTGACGAAGCACTATAACTTCCAAGAAAGAGTAAGTGGCCGAGGCTCGGAGACAAACCAGAACTTTACGAGCTGGAGTCCAGCTTTACGAGAATAATCCTCTAAATGTGCGCGCTACTACGCAATGGGAACCCGCGGCGAAGGATTCCTCTTCCAATGCAGCTTCCTCCTCCGGCCGAGACAGAGTCCTCCGTCCTCTGGAAAGTTCCACTCGCCGGTCCAAGACCATGTCCTGTGATAAGAAACATGTTATTCCTGATGGTGACAGAGAAAATAACAGGTTTAAAGAGGCTGAAAAATCCAAAATGAGTTATGAAATTTACAAGATTCTGCTGTTTTTTTTTTTACGGCCCAGCTGTAAATGACAGCTATTCGTAACCTGGCTCGATTTCGACACAGACTTCAAACTTGTACATTGCATAATAGGAAAACAATATTTTCAAGAAAGGAAGAGTTTGACCTCTGGAGACCGACAATAAGGACTGCTGTTCCTCAACATGGGCTCACAGTTATGTAACAGTGGGAGGACACACTTAAAGCATCTCTTTCTAACAAGGGACTCAAGAATATCTAGGAGTGAACTTATTCAGATTTGGGTAATAAGTAAAGGTATTCCAGAAGGTCCCAAAAAAATATGCAGTTACTAAATGTTCCTGAAAGCAGCTATAATTCATATTTTAACAATTAACAGTCGTTTACATGTAAAGTATGTGAAAGGTTTCCCCCACAGTGACAGTCCCACATTAGGCAGCTCCATGAATCAAGTGTACACCACCTGCTCAGCACCAACCCACAGGCTGAGGAAGGTAACTACCAGCTGGTGAGCAAGGTGGAGCGTTCAGCAGCTGAAGGAGGTGGTGGAGACCAAAAACCGAGGTAAAAGAGAGAATATTGGCCTTCTATTCATCAAACATGACTCTGAATAAATGATAACGCTAATATTATCTGTGTTCCTTCAACTGGCAGATTTAAAGTACAAATACCTAAAAAAGTATAGTTAAGTGGAGTTCTTGAGTAAATGTACTTGCAAATAGGCTAGTTCACCATATCGGTATGCTTCTAAAATGAACCATTCACTTGACAGCGGCCTCCGGTTCTGAAGCCAATGCTTCACGTGTTAAAGCTGCATTCTCTCTAGTGTCCACCAGGGGGCGACTCCTCTGGTTGTATAGAAGTCTAGTCTAAAATGACTCCACTTCTCTCTTGATTTATTCCCTCAGTAAACATTGTAAACATGAGTTTATGGTCTCAATCTCTAGTTTACAGTCTTCTTCAATACAGCATGATGTTCATTTAGTACATTATGCTCCATTTAGAGTCAAACAGACCATAAAGCAGGGGATGATTTAGGGGCGGGGCTACACAGAGATTGACAGGTCTCTACGTCACTCATCCTCAGTCCAGATATGGTCACTTCCTGTTCACCGGTTGCAAAAAACCAAGATGGCGACGGCCAAATCGTCGAACTCGAGGCTTCAAAACATCAGTCCACAAACCAACAAGTGACGTCACCATGACTACGTCTACTTCTTAAATACATGGACCCAGCCGCTGCCTTCAGCCCGCACTGTGTCTGCGTTCTTTATACTTCCTGGTTCGTGGTAATGCTGATGACATCCTACTCTTTTTGTAGGAACACTGGATGAAAACCTGAAATAGTGGCTGTAAGCAGCGGTTGTACTCGTGTACAGCGACTGGCTGACATCCAGTATTCTGATATATATATATATATATATATATATATATATATATAAAGTGTTGTATCAGCTCGACCTGAGCACAGTGTGTTCTTTGTGTTGACGGCGGAGGCTAGCAGCAGCAGAGGAGATGTGTGATCAGACCCAGCCTGCGATGAATCATGACTCAGCAGTGCAGCGTGATGAGCGAGAGCTGTTGGAACAAGCCCGGCTGACAGCGGGTCCAGAGGAACCGTGTTCCACGCTCCTCCTATCTGCATGTCAGCCTGCTCGACGTCCACGGAGAACACGCAGCGATCACACGTTCTGCTGCTGCTGTGTTCTGACGTCTGTCTGTCTGTGGTTCCTTGAGTTCTCCGCTGGTCTTCTCTCTGGTGACTTGTCTCCTGCTGCCCTCTAGTGGAGGAAGTGTTTGATCTGTGATGACCAGCGAACTCCACTGGAGGTCAACGTTTCTACATATTCATGTTACTGTGAAACAATAATATTCACTCCGCTCTGGTTCTCTTTATTTCATGACAGTCATTGTTATTTAACTGTATTTATGTATTTATTATAGAGGTCAGGTTCTGACTCGGTTGTCTTCTTCTTTTATCTCTTTCTCTTTTTAATCATTTCTTCAAACACATTTAACAGACTGGCTTTCATGTGATGTATTTATTTTATTATTGTACTGTTTTATTTTTTTATTCTTTAGTTTGTTGTCGTATCGATTGATTTTAATGTGCTGTTTTATCAGGATTCATATTTAAATTTAGTTTGTCTTGCTGTGGCTGGTTTTTAAAAGTGAAAGGTTTTAACTGAAGTTATTACTATTATTATTATTATTATTACTAATATTACTATTATTATTGTTATTATTATTAGTATTACTATTATTATTACTACTATTATTATTATTATTATTACTAATATTACTATTATTATTATTATTATTATTACTATTATTATTATTATTATTATAGTGCCAGTAAAGTATGAACCCCTTTGAAACACTATGAATTAAAGTAGATTTATTGTTTCTTTCATTTCAAAGACAACTTGATACTTAATTTGTTTCATATATATAATGAAATATATATTATATATATATATATAAAACGTGTGATTAGTGGACTGGAGATCAGCTGATCGTCTCTGTTGACGAGTTAAAGAAGTAACTCTGGTGATTTATTTCTCTTTCATGTTTTTAAATGTCTCATTCTCTTAGTATGTCAGTGTTACTTCTTATCCACGTATTAATTATGACTCTCTATTATAGATCGTGTTGTACCTGTAGAGATAGACAGTTCATGTCTTGTACCTCATAAAGTAAAAGCTTAATGTTAGTCGTGAGCCTGAACGTTAGGTGAATGTGAGATCAGTCATCTTTCTGTCAACTGACGGCTTTCTGAGGAAACATTTCAAAAACGACTCAATTAACCCTGGATTACACTGTGAGTGTGTGTGTGTGTGTGTGTGTGTGTGTGTGTGTGTGTGTGTGTGTGTGTGTGTGTGTGTGTGTGTGTCTGAGTGAGTGTGTGTCTGAGTGTGTGTCTGAGTGTGTGTGTGTGTGTGTGTGTGTTCATCAGAGGGATCACCTGTGGGTCTGCTCTCACCTGGTCCTGGTTCACAGCAGAGCTCCATGTTTGGTTTAAACCTCGTCTATCAGACGCTTCAGGAGCTCACTGCTCATGTTCTGCTTTGGGTTCTTCTTCTGTTCTTCTGTTCTTCTGTTCTTGTAGAGGGTGGAGCTCTATTAGTTTCTTCTTCTTCTGTTGTTTTATATGTTAAAGTGAATCCTGAACATGTTGGTCCTGCTTCATTCACAGTTTACAGAGTCTGACATTCCATGTTAACGATCTATTGTACTGATATTTGTACGTAGTATATTTGTACGTAGTATATTTGTACGTAGTATATTTGTGTTTAGTATATTTGTGTGTAACACTGTAAAAAGGAATATTTTCCATTGAATGTCATCAGTACACAATACTGTAAATATGTACATGTTGTAATATTCAACGTTTAATGAAATGAATCTTTAAGATGGTTCTGTCTGTGACTCTGTTCCTCTCCTCTGCTCTTGAAGGTCAGGTGAAGGTCAGGTGAAGGTCTTATTTCCCCGTGTTCTTCAGGACGTTGTGACGTTGAACAGTTGATGTTGATGTTCTTGCACAGACCTGGTGTCACAGAGGAGCCTCTTCTGTCCCAGATGTCCGTTGCTGAGCCCAGCTGAGCTCTTATCTGAGTCATTAACTGATAAAACCTCCACAAGCAGAGCTCACTGTTTACGAGGAAGTCGCTCTCAAAATTCCCTTTAACCAGCTGGAGAGCCTGAAAACCCCCTTCATGCTGCCATCGTCAACTGTAACCCGTTCATAATGTCATCTTTTATTCTATTTACTTCTGTTGTGCTTTATTTGATTTATTTACATTTTTTATTTTAATTACATTTTATATTTTTATTTTATTATATTTTATATTTTTATTATATTATATTTGTATTTTATTATATTTTATTTTATATTTTTATTATATTATATTTTATATTTTTATATTTATACTGCAGTAGACTGTGTTAAATAACCACAACGGATCCGTTCACTTCCTCTTCCTCCAGTCCAGCATCTCTCTCCGTCCACGACGTCACTCCTCCTCAGTCCTAATATGGTCACTTCCTGTGACCACTGGCTACCTTTAATGTTTTCACTTCCCTCCATCTGAGTTTTGCGCGTCATGATAGTGACGTGATCGTGAACAAGCTGTAAGAATGTGTTTATGAGTTAGTGGTCGAGTTCATCACATCAAAGGACAGAACACCTGACTCACTTGTGGCCTCGGCTTCTGTTAATGTTCTTCTAATAATCTAATAACCGATACCTGATCACACCTGGACCTCGTTCAACAATCAGTGGCTCAGAAGGGGTTTTGGATGTCTCTCCAACAGCCATAAAAACATCTGTTTCCTCCATGTTTTATTAATAAATGTGTATAAATGAGTGTGTGAGTGGTGTGTGGACAAACCCCTCTGTAGAAAGCTTCAGCACACAGAGAGGAATGAAGGTGTGAAGTTTGGTGGAGGTCAGAACTACTGAAGTGGAGATTTCTGGATCAGAGTGTGAGAAAAACTCCATTGATAGAAAAGCTCCTTTAAAGAGACGTTTAGTTAAAGTCCAGACATTTAGAAGAGTCTCCAGGTGAAGAGGGTCACAACATGAACTAGTAGATATCACCATCAAACTTCACCACTTCATCACTCACATCAACACCAGCATTCATTGTGTTACAAGTTCTATGAAATGTTATGTTTTAATATGCAAATGAGGCTTTATGTAAAAGTAACGTTTGGTGGATTTAGGAGAAATCTACAGACGTAAACAAACAAAGTATAAAATAAATGTTTTATTTCCTCTGGTCTGAAAGAAGACGAGTTATGGAAGAAGAATGAATCTCAAAACTAAGAGTTGTTTTACTGTCCCGGTTCATTCCTGCGGTGTAAAACCTCCTCCGACCACACGGAGGCGCTACGTTCATGGTCGCAGGTGTTATTTATGTAATTTATTGTGTCTTCTTCTCTTCTTTTGTCCCCAGAAGAGAAGAGGTTTCCAGTGCTTCACCTCTTGAATCAGACTCACTGCGTTCATTCTTCTTCTTCCTCTTCTTCTTCCTCTTCTTCTTCTTCTTCTTCTTGTGTTCCGACGACTCAAACACAGATCAGCAGCATGTCACCATTCACATCCCATACGTGTGCAACATGCGGCCGTGCACCGTCCTAACATGGATCTAAGTGTCTCATAACATGCAAACACGTTCATGTGTATCTGATGTTTCTCCTCTCGTGACTAAACTCTCAGTCACACATTCTCTCTCTTTTCTCTCTCTCTCTCTCTCCGTTCTCTTCTCTCCCTTCTCTCAAACTTCCCAGAGTCGCGGTGGAAGACAAAGCCCTCTTGAGGTTCAGCCAGGAAACAATTAAGGAACAAGGAGCCGCGTCGTCGTGACAGAGGACACACAGCGTCCTCCAGCCATCATTTAAACACAGCATCCAGATGACTCGCTGTCTTTCACACGTCAGCACAGTGAGAGGGACATTGCACAATGATGTCCTTTCATGTGGAAAGAGGACGGAGGTGAGAGTGTGTCTTTGTGTCTGGTACGGAGCGTCTGACCTGAGGTGCTTTGCTTCTTCTCAAACTGCTCACAGCTCTGTATCTACAGCATATGTGTCCCTCAGAGCTGCAGCTTCAAATCACACAGAGGAAACAAAGCATCCTCTCTGGACTCCGTGTCTCTCCTCCGTGTGTTCAGCCCCTAATCTGCACTGCAGATGCAAATAGTGTAAAAAAAAAAACGTCCCTACCAAACATTTGCATGTAAACAAATAGATAAAGGTCATTTTGAAAAGAAGAAGCTGCCTCCTCATGCCTGCAGAGAGAGGTGGCATGTCCCACAGGTCCCACATGTCCCACAGGTCCCACAGGTCCCACAGGTCCCTGCCCTCCTGACGAGCCTATAGTTAAAGCTCCCCGTCGCGGCACGCAGCTCAGTGTGGTGCTGCACCATCCAGCTACTGCAGGCAAAGAGAGAACAGAGAGGCCTCTGTGTGTGTGTGTGTGTGTGTGTGTGAGTGTGAGTGTGTGTGAGTGTGTGAGAGAGTGTGTGTCACTCTGCTCTGCAGCATCATGGACACAGGTAAGACACACTCATTCATGCTGTCATTACTGTCGCTGCTGTTTAAAAACATATGAGATGTCAGATTTTATTTTCTCTTTTGTTTGGCTTTTATTTTGAAAGGGTGCTTGGGAAGAAATTGACCTGGATCTCTCAGTGTGTGTGTGTGTGTGTGTGTGTGTGTGTGTGTGTGTGTGTTTAGTTTGTTGAGTTAATGTGTAGATGGTGTAAAGAACAACAAACAGAGAGAATCTGTTTATGTTCCACAGATGCTTTAATATCAACCACTTCTGTTATCATGAGCTCGTTAATAATAATATTTATTTCACTAATAAGTAAAGACAGGATGATGTTTGGTTTGTGCAGAGTGCAATATATCCCGTTTTTTTATTTTTGACATAATCTGAAGGACGTTGAATAATGTCCATTGGTGGAGCAGTCGTGTCTTATCTAAAATATCCCGTTTAAGAAGTTCACATCTTTTACATAAAGTTTTTTTGCATACAATATTCCCCGTTTGCATAAATAAGGTTTGCATTTTCATTGAGTTTATGCCTCACGCTTCCCAGGAATGTCCCCCGAAAATCACACTCCGGCCCCCGGTGTGAGGTTTGCAGACAGGAGCTGACATAGCGTCCTATTTAACCCCACCCGACCCCCGACCCCCCCGGTCCTCCGTCACTGGGACGTTTTTGCAGAGAAATCTCCCCTTTTTTTTTTTTTTTTTCCTCGGGTTCCGTCCATTTGTATCGACCAAACCAGATTTCCATGCTGCCCCCCCCCATATGAATGAAACTGTGACTCATTCTAATCACCTCTCATCTGTGACTCGTCTCTGTGACTCGTTTGTGTGACTCGTCTGTGTGACTCGTCTCTCTGACTCGTTTGTGTGACTTGTCTGTGTGACTCGTCTCTCTGACTCGTTTGTGTGACTTGTCCATGACTTGTCTCTGTGACTCATCCGTGTGACTCGTCTGTGTGACTCGTCTCTGTGACTCGTCTCTGTGACTCGTCCGTGTGACTCGTCTTTGTGACTCGTCTCTGTGACTTGTCCGTGTGACTCGTCTCTGTGACTCGTCTCTGTGACTCGTCCGTGTAACTCGTCTGTGACTCGTCTGTGTGAATTGTCTGTGTAACTCGTCCGTGTGACTCGTCCGTGTGACTCATCTGTGACTCGTCTGTGTGAATTGTCTGTGTGACTCGTCCGTGTGACTTGTCTCTGTGACTCATCCGTGTGACTCGTCTGTGACTCGTCTGTGTGACTCGTCCGTGTAACTCGTCTGTGACTCATCTGTGACTCATCTGTGTGACTCGTCTGTGACTCATCTGTGTGACTTGTCTGTGACTCGTCTGTGTGACTCATCTGTGTGACTCGTCCGTGTGACTCATCTGTGTGACTCGTCTGTGACTCATCTGTGTGACTTGTCTGTGACTCGTCTGTGTGACTCATCTGTGTGACTCGTCCGTGTGACTCGTCCGTGTGACTTGTCTGTGACTCGTCCGTGTGACTCGTCTGTGACTCGTCTGTGTGACTCATCTGTGTGACTCGTTCGTGTGACTCGTCTGTGACTCGTCTGTGTGACTCGTCTGTGACTCATCTGTGACTCATCTGTGTGACTCGTCCGTGTGACTCGTCTGTGACTCATCTGTGTGACTTGTTTGTGACTCGTCTGTGACTCATCTGTGACTCGTCCGTGTGACTCGTCTGTGACTCATCTGTGTGACTTGTCTGTGACTCGTCTGTGACTCATCTGTGTGACTCGTCCGTGTGACTTATCTGTGACTCGTCCGTGTGACTCATCTGTGACTCGTCCGTGTGACTCGTCTGTGACTCATCTGTGTGACTTGTCTGTGACTCGTCTGTGACTCATCTGTGTGACTCGTCCGTGTGACTTATCTGTGACTCGTCCGTGTGACTTATCTGTGACTCGTCCGTGTGACTCGTCTGTGACTCGTCCGTGTGACTCGTCTGTGACTCGTCCATGTGACTCGTCTGTGTGACTCGTTCGTGTGACTTGTCTGTGACTCGTCCGTGTGACTCGTCTCTGACTCGTCTGTGACTCGTCTGTGACGCATCTGTGTGACTCGTCTGTGACGCGTCTGTGTGACTCGTCTGTGACTCGTCCGTGTGACTCGTCTGTGTTCTGCTTTGTCTAGAATACTCAAAGAGAGTTTACCAGGGCGTTCGGGTCAAGCACACGGTCAAAGACCTGCTGGCGGAGAAGAGATCCCGGCAGACCAGCGGGCCTCGATACAACGTAAGAACCTCCTCCTCTGCTTTTGTCCCGTCTCCCCCTCCTCCCCCTCCCTCCTCCCCCTCCCTCCTCCCCTCCAACTTTCTCCCACAACCAAACAGTCACAGTTGACATTCTGCTGTTGGCACAATTACAGGTCTCCTCTCCTTGTTTACATTCTGGCTTGTTTTGTGTGGACCAACGGCGCATGGTTTGACCACCTGTACCTCCCCCATCTCCCCCACGTCCCTCCCTCCTCTTGTCTCTCTACTCCCCCTCGAGGCACAGCCGGTCTGTAAATAGCTGAGCACCATGTGTGTGCAGAGAGAGCAGGTCACACAAAGAGCAGAGACACAAAAGAGACACAATGCTCGCAATGGCGATGATGATCCCCCCCCCCTCCCCCCTCTGTGGGGGGGCTGAGGTGGACAGGTAGCACAGAGAGGCAGAGAAAGGGGCAGTGAAGGAGGCTGCCTATGCAAAGTTTGATACACGCACACCTGCCAGCTTCACATTGTCCTCCACCGCGTACCGACCGCAGACAAGCCTCCTATTGTTGCCTCACACACACACACACACACACACAGAGAGAAATCAGGCTTTAGACGTCTGCATGCACGAGCAGGACCGGCTTTTCATTTCTGTCCACAAACCGCCCGTCAAAAGGCTTCACAGGACGGACTGTTTGTCCACTGTAGATAACGATGAGGACTGAGGACCAGATACCGTCACACGACAACAAAGGAGAGAGAGAGGGAGGGAGAGAGAGAGAGAGAGAGAGAGAGAGAGGGAGAGAGAGACAGACAGAGAGGGAGAGAGAGAGAGAGAGAGAGACAGACAGAGAGGGAGAGAGAGAGAGAGAGACAGAGAGAGAGAGAGAGAGAGGGAGAGAGACAGAGAGAGAGAGACAGAGAGAGGGAGAGAGAGAGACAGCGAGAGGGAGAGAGAGACAGAGAGAGAGAGACAGAGAGAGAGAGATAGAGACAGAGAGAGAGACAGAGAGAGAGACAGCGAGAGGGAGAGAGAGACAGAGAGAGAGAGACAGAGAGAGAGAGATAGAGACAGAGAGAGAGAGACAGAGAGAGAGAGAGACAGAGAGAGAGAGAGGGAGAGAGAGACAGCGAGAGGGAGAGAGAGACAGAGAGAGAGAGAGAGGCCTGGACGTCTCGAGTGGGAGGACAGCAGTAGTTGTTGCTGTCCTCCCTGGTTGATGACAGGCTGATGTTTAGTTCACTGACAGATGAAGATAACATGCTGGTGTAGTTTAGGCTCAGGCCCAGTTCAGCATTTTATTCTAAACATTCTGGAGCTTTGAAGGATGAGGCCTGGAAATATTATTCAAACTTCATAAAAAGACCAAAACCAATGAATCGATGTGTTGTATGCGTCTTATTATAAAATCACCAAAACGGCTTCAACTTTGACCCCAAAACTCGTAGCGAGAAGCAGAACGAGAACATTTGTGACCTCCGGTTCTGACGAGTGAAGCCAAAGCTTCACGTGTTAAAGCTGCATTCTCTCTAGTGTCCATCAGGGGGCGACTCCTCTGGTTGTATAGAAGTCTAGTCTAAAATGACTCTACTTCTCTCTTGATTTATTCCCTCAGTAAACATTGTAAACATGAGTTTATGGTCTCAATCTCTAGTTTACAGTCTTCTTCAATACAGCATGATGTTCATTTACTACATTATGGAACATTTAGAGTCAAACAGACCATAAAGAGGGGATGCTTTAGGGGCGGGGCTACACGCTGATTGACAGGTCTCTACCAGAGACGTATATACGACGAACTGGAGGCTTTAAAACATCGGTCAACAAACGATGAGGTGACGTCGCCATGACTACGTACACAGTCTGTGTTGTCAACACACGTCAGTGTTGCTTCATTTCCATGAACACACACTGTAGTTTATCTAAAGCCACAGAGGACCACATTCCCCAACAGACGCTCCACTGACTACCAGTTGAGGAACGTTCCTCTCTGTTTGTGGGAGGAACCGGTCTCTGAGTGTTGGTGAACAGGACGACACGCTGGTGGTTTTTTGGTCTGGACATTTATAAAAAAGTGGAACAATGTGAATCGCATCTTTTAAATCCTGCGTTGTTTGTTTACGAGCCGGTCTGAGCCACATCAGCTCCTATAGATACAACGTTTAGAGAAGCAGGTGACTTTTCACTCACGCTGTTAAAAGTGACATTTTAGTCGTAACGCGTCCCTCTTAAAGGGACAGTGTGTGGGATCTAGTGACATCTAGTGGTGACGCTTTAGATTGCACTCGACTAAATACCCCTCCGCTGACTCCTCCCTTTCCAAGACAAAGGCAACCACGGTAACGCCATCTCAGAGGCCATCCATCCCATAATAATACACTACTTCGGTTTATTAGACGGTGATTGGCGCGCGACAATAAAAATAGTGCAACAGGAAAAGACACAATAGAAAATATGTAAATTGACAATGAAATATGATAAACAAACAAACAGTATGTTATTGAAGTGTCAAGTGTGTATTTAAATGTGCGTAACATTTACATAGAAACACTAAAGACTGCAGAGTCAGCGTTTGGTTTGTCCCTTCTGGGCTTCTGTAGAAACATGGCGGCTCCATGAGGAGGAGCTGCTCCCTTTGTAAATGAACGACATCACAACCGCTCTCAGTCTCTGTGGATTAAACTCCAATGAAAACATAGTTATGAATAGTACATTATATTGATGCTTATAGATCCTACGCACCGGCCCTTTAAGGTATTTTCACAATAAAGCAACATTTGTAGAACAAATTAAAGCGAGACCAGAACTAGAAATAAGAAGTTGAATCGATAAACACTCGGTGGCTTCGATGCTACAGTCATAACTAGCGTACTTCACTAACACACTCGATCATCTTCTCCTTAACCTAACGAATGTTTCCTCTTTTATTTTGAAAAGACTGTATTCATGTAAAGGCTCCATCTTTTATCTGGATGAATAAAGAGCCTGTGAGAGTGAGGAGTGAGGAGACACTCTGACCACAGAGTGTCTTCCTCGTGTCGGGACACGGAGAACATAAAGGTCTCACCTCAGTTCACTCGTCCTCTTCTCTGGTCTCTGTTGAGGAGACGTGTCCCAACACGTCACACCAATGATGGACGACGGCGTTTTATTTTGAAGAGGCTTTGATTGTGACGCTTCAAGAGCAAACTGTGACGAAATGAGAAATAATAATAATAAGAACAAAAACATAAGTTATTTTAATATATAGTCCTGGAAGTAAAATACTGAAGAATAAAATAAAAAATAATAAATAGGGTTTATTTTAACATAAAATCCTTAAAATAAAATAATAAATAATGAAATAAAAACAAAAAATACGGGCTCTTTTTATCATAAAGTCCTGAAAATTAAATAATAAATAGAAAACAAAAACTAGTGGTTGTAATGTCCTGTAAAGTAACATAAAAAATAATGAAATAAAAACAATAAATAGGGTTTATTTTAACATAAAGTCCTTGAAGTTCAAATACCAGAACATACATATATATATATATATATATATATATATATATATATATATATATATATATATATATATATATATATATATATATAAATATAAAGGACCAAGAGAGAAAAGTGAAACTGTTTACATAAAATAGGAATATTGTCATCAATATGTGTAAGAAGGAAGAACTTTTCTGTGAAATATTGTGGAAAGCTCCATCATCATCATCATCACCCTCCTCCTCCTCGTCCACACACACACACACACACACACACACTCTGCCTGACTGTCTGGGCCGGAGTGAGCTGCTTTCCATACGCAGCCTTCAGAGATGCGCTGATCCGTACCTGGGCCACACGAGGAAGTCTTGGCACTCGCAAATCACATTCAAATTCAACCTCACAATTTGCCTGCTGCCCGGCCAACGCAGGCTTAATATCAACTCTTTTATGTTAGCGGCATGCAAACGAGAGAGAGAGACAGAGAGAGAGAGAGAATAGAGAGAGCGACAGAGAGAGAGAGAGAGACAGAGACAGAGAGAGAGAGAGAGACACACAGAGAGAGAGAGACAGAGACAGAGAGAGACAGAGAGACACAGAGAGAGAGAGACAGAGAGAGAGAGAGAGACAGGGAGAGAGACAGAGAGAGAGAGAGACAAACAGAGAGAGAGACAGAGAGAGACAGAGAGAGAGACAGAGAGAGAGACAGAGAGAGACAGAGAGAGAGACAGAGACAGTGAGAGAGAGAGACAGAGACAGAGAGAGAGACAGAGACAGAGAGACAGAGAGAGGCCGGCACCACTCTGTTCAGACAGTGTCGATCGTTACCTATATCAGATGTGTTTCAGATGAAGCAAGAGACAAAGAGACTAGAACGTAGAACTCGTTGTGCTGCCAGACTTTACACACACATGAACCATCATCAGTCTGAACTGTGTCTGTAATTAAACGTTCTGTAAACGTATCCCTAGAGGTTCTTAAAACACACGTGTTAAAGGAACAGTGTTATGATTTCAGCAGAATAAACCCGGCCTTCGTTTTACGAACTATCTCCGTCAAAAGGTAGAGGACAACGTCCTCCTTAAAAAAGATGTGTATGCGTGAAGACAGAGGAGGAGAGTTGTGTCGTCTTCGTTAGCGTCGAGTGACTCCTTCAGAGTGAGTCCTTCAGAGTGACTCCTTCAGAGTGAGTCCTTCAGAGTGACTCCTTCAGAGTGAGTCCTTCAGAGTGAGTCCTTCAGAGTGACTCCTTCAGAGTGAGTCCTTCAGAGTGACCCCTTCAGAGTGACCCCTTCAGAGTGAGTCCTTCAGAGTGACTCCTTCAGAGTGAGTCCTTCAGAGTGACCCCTTCAGAGTGACCCCTTCAGAGTGAGTCCTTCAGAGTGACTCCTTCAGAGTGAGTCCTTCAGAGTGAGTCCTTCAGAGTGACTCCTTCAGAGTGAGTCCTTCAGAGTGAGTCCTTCAGAGTGACTCCTTCAGATCTTCCACCACGTTGCTCCGTCGTGTTCCTACAGAAGCTCAGAAGGGACAAAAAAACAAACGCTGTGCTCTAGAGAGAGACTTTTGCATTTTGCGGTACCTGGAGGCCACCGTAGTTCTCAGACAAAGACAGGGTGAGCCTCGCAGTTTAAACCCGTGACCTCCTTTGTTATTATGGGATGGATGAGGAGCGTCCAGTTTTGGGTGCAATCTGCAACTTCACCACCAAGTGTCCTCAAATCCTGTTTTTTTTTACATGATCTGTGTTTCACTCCATCCTTCTTCTTCTTCTTCTTCTTCTTCTTCTTCTTCTTCTTCTTCTTCTTCTTCTATTTCTTCTTCTTCTTCTTCTTCTTCTTCTTCTATTTCTTCTTCTTCTTCTTCTTCTTCTTCTTCTTCTTCTTCTTCTTCTATTTCTTCTTCTTCTTTTTCTTCTTCTCCTTCTTTTTCTTCTTCTTCTCCTTCTTCTTCTTCTTCTTCTTTTTCTTCTTCTTCTTCTTCTACTCCTTCTTCTTCTTCTAATATTTAAAGTCTCATTTCTGTGTCACAGGGAGGATCACCCACTCCACCTTCGTTTGTCCAGATGTCAGGTGAGCCTCTAACATGAAGCCAAACATATCTTTAATATGCGCTGAATCAGCGCTTTCATCACAGCTGTAATTAATACTTAGAGGATCCAAGTGTGACTTCAGACTCAGCTGTCTGAGGAGTGAAACGTCTCAGAGGGTTTCTTCTCTTTCTCTTTTAAGTTGACTGGCCGTGATGTCGTCTTTTTACTGCTTTATTTTGTTGTTGATGTTCTCAGTTTGTTCTTTATTCTACAGTCTATTGTACCCTAGTTTGCCTGGTTTCGTCGTCGTTCATTCACGTCTATGGTGTCGTCCTCTGCAGGCTCTCACATGCTGCCCAGCTACTACGGCATGAGGCGTCCCTTCATCTCGGACTCGGACTTCTGCCCGTCCGCCAAGCAGTTCTCCCCCGACGTCTACTCGCCCTCGCTGGGCGGTAAGCCTCTGGGCTGCGAGCCGTCCTCCATGACCAGCTACTCGTCCTTCATCGACAGCTACTACCCGGAGACCTTCGGCGATTACCGCAGCGCCGCCTTCTCCGGCTCCGGAGGACCCTTCCTGCCGTCGTCGGCCCTCTCGTCCCTGCTGCCCCCCTACGGGGGAGAGTCCTCGCATCTGTTTCTGGTGCAAACAAAGTTGTTTCCTAAGCACGTGTCTGATGTTAGATGTTTCCCACAAGAGGACGTGAATAACTCCTGTTTTCTCTTCCTGCCTCAGAGGGACTCGTGGGAGCAGTCGGTTCCGGAGCCGGTGTCCCAGGTGGAGGCTCTGTGTCCGGACGGCCTGGCCTCCGTCAGCGTCCCGCCCTCCATGCCCAGCCCAGAGCCCCCGGGGAGCCCCTCCCAGTGCCGCTCCCCGAGCCGGGGCTCCTCCATGGGCCCCGGCAGCCAGCCTTACACCCTGCACCCTCTAGAGGAAGCCCACTACCACCCTTTGACCACCAGCGGGTCCTACCCGGTGCCCTCCGCCTCCTTCCCCTGCCCGTCCTACATGGGCACCCCCATCAGCGACCTGGTGACCAAGATGGTGACGGAGGAGGCGGCCGACGGCCACGCCGGCCTCCCCCCCGGCAGCGAGGCTCACCCCTCCTGGGCCAAAGAGGACGGGGTGAGCTCCTGGTCTCCCTACGAGATCAGGAGGGCCTACTGACTCCAGGGGAGGTTTTCACAGACTATTAAACCATGAACTCAACAAGAACTCTGCAGAACGGTTTGGTTGATCGGACAATTTGAATGCATTCATGAAGAGTTTTTGATAGAGAGAGTTCTGCTTGATCTGATGGGAGAGTCCTTCTTCTTTGTTACAGAGAAAACATGTTTTTTTTTTGTTTGATTTGTATGAAAAAAGAGTGTCGAAAATAACAAACCATGAGCCTTAAAGGTTAAAAACCAAAAAAATATTTGTATTGATGTATTTAAGTTTAGTTTAGGGGCGTCTCTTTCATGATGTGTAATATGAGGAAACTTAAACTTTCAGGGTTTTTCAGGTTAAACTAATTTGAAAAAAATATAAATTATGATTTAGTGAAATATGTACAGTAGTTATATCCACATATTTGTGTTTACGTGAAAATAAACGTACAAGATTTCAAAATGGTTGTGAAGCTGATGTTCACGTCAGTTTATAGAGGAACTCCACCACGGTCACCTGACTTCACGTTAGTCTATGAAGGAACTCCACCACGGTCACCTGACTTCATGTTAGTCTATAAAGGAACTCCACCACGGTCACATGACTTCATGTTAGTCTATGAAGGAACTCCACCACGGTCACGTGACTTCACGTTAGCCTATAAAGGAACTCCACCACGGTCACATGACTTCACGTTAGCCTATAAAGGAACTCCACCACGGTCACATGACTTCACGTTAGCCTATAAAGGAACTCCACCACGGTCACCTGACTTCATGTTAGCCTATAAAGGAACTCCACCACGGTCACGCGACTTCATGTTAGTCTATGAAGGAACTCCACCACGGTCACATGACTTCACGTTAGCCTATAAAGGAACTCCACCACGGTCACATGACTTCACGTTAGCCTATAAAGGAACTCCACCACGGTCACGTGACTTCACGTTAGCCTATAAAGGAACTCCACCACTGTCACGTGACTTCACTTTTTAAGACTTCTAAACTCTCATAAATCCTGAACATGGGTATTCAGATAGTTGTTGTAAAATGATCCAGGTACTCTAGACGGCGTTGCGGTGGACTATATTTAGGTAAATCTCTGAGGCAAATGTGTGGTATTGAGCTGTATAATTAAATTTAATTGAATGGTAGTCATCCATCGGAGTGAGACCCAAAACGTCGCACTGAGCATGTGTGAAGTAACATAGAGTTCTGCAGGAATGAGTCCTAAATCCAAAACATGAGTCAGCATTTTTACACTTCCTGTTCCCTCGTCTGGAAGTCCAAGTGTTTGAATGTGTTATTGGTTACATGTCTGACAGAAGGAGGTGAAGAGATTTGAACGTTTATTTATCTGATTTAAAACAGTCTCCTCATCTCAACTCTTCATCTTAAACTTTCAGGGTTTTTCAGGTTAAACTAATTTGAAAAAAATATAAATTATGATTTAGTGAAATATGTACAGTAGTTATATCCACATATTTGTGTTTACGTGAAAATAAACGTAAAAGATTTCAAAATGGTTGTGAAGCTGATGTTCACGTTAGTCTATAAAGGAACTCCACCACGGTCACGTGACTTCACGTTAGTCTATAAAGGAACTCCACCACGGTCACGTGACTTCACGTTAGTCTATAAAGGAACTCCACCACGTTCACGTGACTTCACGTTAGTCTATAAAGGATCTCCACCACGGTCACATGACTTCACGTTAGTCTATAAAGGAACTCCACCACGGTCACATGACTTCATGTTAGTCTATAAAGGAACTCCACCACGGTCACATGACTTCATGTTAATCTATAAAGGATCTCCACCACGGTCACGTGACTTCACGTTAGTCTATAAAGGAACTCCACCATGGTCACATGACTTCACGTTAGTCTATAAAGGAACTCCACCACGGTCACATGACTTCATGTTAGTCTATAAAGGAACTCCACCACTGTCACATGACTTCATGTTAGTCTATGAAGGAACTCCACCACTGTCACGTGACTTCACGTTAGTCTATAAAGGAACTCCACCACGGTCACATGACTTCATGTTAGTCTATAAAGGATCTCCACCACGGCCACGTGACTTCATGTTAGTCTATAAAGGATCTCCACCACGGTCACGTGACTTCACGTTAGCCTATAAAGGAACTCCACCACGGTCACGTGACTTCACTTTTTAAGACTTCTAAACTCTCATAAATCCTGAACATGGGTATTCAGATAGTTGTTGTAAAATGATCCAGGTACTCTAGACGGCGTTGCGGTGGACTATATTTAGGCAAATCTCTGAGGCAAATGTGTGGTATTGAGCTGTATAATTAAATTTAATTGAATGGTAGTCATCCATCGGAGTGAGACCCAAAACGTCGCACTGAGCATGTGTGAAGTAACATAGAGTTCTGCAGGAATGAGTCCTAAATCCAAAACATGAGTCAGCATTTTTACACTTCCTGTTCCCTCGTCTGGAAGTCAAAGTGTTTGAATGTGTTATTGGTTACATGTCTGACAGAAGGAGGTGAAGAGATTTGAACGTTTATTTATCTGATTTAAAACAGTCTCCTCATCTCAACTCTTCATCTTGTCTCCTTGTCCTGACTCCTCATCCTGTCTCCTTATCCTGTCTCCTCGTCCTGACGTCTAAATGACACAACTAGAACACTAGTCCTATTATCTTGATGAACTAAACCTGGAAGAATCATGAACGTTTGTTTATTGTATGTAATAATCCAGAATATGATGGAAGGATCCTATTGGCTGTTTGTGGAGAACCAGTGATGACGACTTCCTGTTGACTATGAACTACTCCAGGATCCAATCACATCCTGTTTAAAGTGAAACAATTCTGCTCTCTGCTGGTAACACCAGTTAAACCTCCCTGATAAGACTTAAAACCTCCTCATGAACTACTAATGAAAGCTCTTAACACATCAGGACTCACTGAACTGTGGCTTTAAAATGATAAACAGACATTTATAAGTGTTGAATATAAAAGATCTTTAGCGTCCAAAAAAGAGACAAAAGACATAAATAGAACAATTTGTAATGCTTTTGTGGTTTTAATACCACAATACATGTGTTCAACAATATAAAACGGTTTAGTTACAAATGATACAATATTTAGACACTTAATACTAATATATTAAGAGTGTATACATTCACAGCTAGAAATACATAAATAAACACACACACACACACACACACACATATATATATATATATATATATATATATATATATGTGTTTATTTATAACACATATATATATATATGTGTGTGTGTGTGTGTTTATTTATAACATACAACCTTCCAAAAGTGTGTTTGAAATGTGTTTCTCTTGATCAGGAGTGAAAGTATTTGAAAACATGAAGAACTTTAATATTGTCAGAAGTCGTTAAACATAAACAATGAATCATCAGCGCTGAGGAAGAACTTCTGACTTCTGACCACCAGGTGGCGACAAAACATCACCGCTGAAGAAGAACGAGAGGAGCCACTGATCTGTGAAGAGAGGGAGGACAGAGGACAGAGGAGAGAGGAGGAGAGAGGAGAGAGGAGGGAGGACAGAGGACAGAGGAGCGAGGACAGAGGAGAGAGGAGAGAGGAGGGAGGAGAGAGGTGAGAGGAGGGAGGAGAGAGGAGGGAAGAGAGAGGAGGGAGGAGAGAGGAGAGAGGAGAGAGGAGAGAGGTGAGAGGAGGGAGGAGAGAGGAGGGAAGAGAGAGGAGGGAGGAGAGAGGAGAGAGGAGAGAGGAGAGAGGAGAGAGGAGGGAGGAGAGAGGAGAGAGGAGGGAGGAGAGAGGAGGGAAGAGAGAGGAGGGAGGAGAGAGGAGAGAGGACAGAGAGAGGACAGAGAGGACAGGACAGAGGAGAGAGGACAGAGAGAGGACAGAGAGGACAGGACAGAGGAGAGAGGAGAGAGGACAGAGGAGACAGGAGAGAGGAGAGAGGACAGAGAGAGGACAGGACAGAGGAGAGAGGACAGAGGAGAGAGAAGAGAGGAGGGAGGACAGAGTGGAGAGCAGGGAGGACAGAGGAGAGAGGACAGGAAGGAAGAGGTTGTTATGTGTGATGAGGATGAAGATGATGAAGAGAGAACTTTATGAAGTGTTTTAAATCTCCAAAAATGCAAATATGAAACAAAAATGACAAATTTTAACATTATATTTAAACAGTGGAAATACTAAAAATACTAATACTACTACTGCTACTGACTACTGCTGCTACTACTATTACTGCTACTATACTATACTACTGCTGCTGCTACTTCTACTATGCTACTACTACAACTGTGATTACTACTACCAACACTACTAGTAATTATACTACCAATAATAATAACAATATTCATCAAGTAGTTCTAGTAATATTACTTATTATAGTTATGATATGGACTAGGCCTGTAACAATAATACTATGATACTACCAGTAGTGCTACTAATAATCATTATTATGATTATGATTATTATTATTATTATAGTCATGATAATAAATAGGCCTATAATAATACTTATAATAGGTTAAAACTAATAATAATTATAATTATTATAATAATAGTCATCATGTAGTTGTAGTCATACTTGGACTATATATATATATATATATATATATATATATATATATATACAAATATATAATACTACTACTAACAATAATAATAATAATGATAATAATATTTGTCATAACTACATGACATTACAGTCATTAAACAGACGTTTTTATCCAAAGTGACTTACAATAAGTGTATCAACATAGTATTCAAGAGAAGTACTATCACCAGAAGTACTAGCAGAGAGAAGTACACAAACACACCAATACCATGAGTACTGAGTGGCTCAGGGTAGTACTTCCTATTAGGTATATAATAATAGATTGATAACAATAGGATAATAATAATAATAATAATAATAATAATAATAATAATAATGTGTTACTATTATTGTTATTATTCATAATAAGTTATTCATCACAGGCTGTACATCCTACATTAAATATAAGTCTCGTCACATTCCTCACGTGATGAAGTGAATATCTTCAAGCTGCTAAACTTCTCCATTCTTCTATAAATGAATTTAAAATAAATGTTATTATAATATTAATAACATTTATCTCTATTTATCAGCTGCAGTGAACTTGATTTGGTTCCGAGTTATGAATATATTGATATTAAATATATGAAGTGAGTCTTCTTCTCTGTGAATAAAAGAAGCTGATCAAACGTCCTTTAATGTTCATGTTTCATATGAGCTATTGATATGAATATGAATATGAAGCAGCAGCAGGTGACTGAGCTGTGAGGCCTGCGATGCTAAAGATGGCTGCTGCCCTTTGCCACGCCCACTTCTCTGCCACTTTCCTCACTTTTCCTCTGAATTAAAGCTTAAACAAATGTCCGCAGATGTCTTCTGAACGCACATTTCACCGCAGCGAATGCGTGGCCGCAGACGCGGGACGTGCGGCGCGTGTTCCGAGTGGCGCACACGGAGCACCGAGTCCCTGTGGAGCTTAATGAGGGGGTGTGTGGCTCTGATATTGCAAAAGGAGGATAAAATTAATAAAAGTGTGCTTTCCCAATGGTCAAAGTGTGAAATATGAATATATTACATTACAGTGGGGCTCGTTCGGTGAGCACGCGGGATGATTTTTAACAAAAAATCCATAAAACTCGGTTGCCTCTGAATATTCAAATTGAAAGTAACGCGCAATCAAATCATTGTCAAATCATGGAGTTCTAGGGGTTTTAAATAGTAGGCATGGAGGCAGAAAATCTCAAACTAATATGTCCCCAGCTATATTACGATATTGCTGTATGCTCTGGCTCTGCTGAGGGACATTTGTGTGGACATTTTTGGAGACTTTTGCACAAATTTCGTTCTTGGCCATTTAGCTGAGGCAGGAGAAAGAGGACGTAGTGGAGTCCCACAGGTCTGCTGCTGGAGGGATCCTCTCTCCACCCAGCCGTCATGTCTGGTGAGTGTCTTTCCACCGCGTGCGTCTTCCTCCGGGAATCTTTGTCTTCTTCTTTTGTGGCATTTTTGTCCTGTTAGCACAGAAAACGAAGAAGAAGAAGGGAAGAGAGGAGAAGAGAGGAGAAGAGAGGAGAAGAGAGGAGAGGAGAGGAAGGTTTAGTGGCAACATTACAGAGCAAACCAGAGCTTTTCTCATGCATTAATCTCCAACACGTCTGTATTTTAATCACTAATATGAAATAAAACAGCAGATGAATAAGTCTTAAATGAACCTTTAGGTGCTGAACGTTCTACTTTAACGGTTCTCTTCGTTCCAATCAAACCGTCATAAACACGTTTACCGACCTTCACGCTCTGATCATATCTTGTATATTATATGTATTTTTTTTACACATTATGACAGCAGAAGAGCGTGTTTTATTAAATAACTGTACGTTGTCTCGCGCTGTCTCGCGCTGCTCGTGCGTAAACAGGGACGTCGCCGCAGTGGGATGTCTCTGCGGTGTACTTTTGCCCCTCTGTTTGCCACATTTAAGACAAATCATGAAGAAGCGTTTAGCCGTATGAATATTTATCAGATGATGTTTCGCAGCCTCGGTTTTTTTTTTTTTTTCCCTTCTTCCCAAAAAGCGACCCGCCACTCCTGAAGTCTTTTTTAAATGTACGCCTTTAGGCCTAAATTACGTGCAACCTATGCGAGGAGGTTCTCAGCGCGTTCATTCATTCACGCGCTGCTCCGGGAATAAACGGGGCAGAATGCCGCAGTAACGACGGGGCACGAGGGCTGATTTGAATAAAGGCAAATTGGAGAAGAGCTCGAGTTTGACTCGTAAACACAAACCGTCCCGTCAGAACCGCCGACGGTCCGATCCAACTGAAGCACGCGCTAAGCTCTCAGGGGGCGACCGGACCGGCCGGTACCGCGGAGCCGAAATGCGTAAAACTTCGTCGCGGATTAGCCGCGGCGGAGCTTCTGCCCGACACGTTACCTGAAGCTCAGACCGACAACTTAACGTGTCGTTCACGGACTCTTTGTTCGTGCGCTTTATCCAACTTTACCGAACGATCCGACGCGTGTTCCGACCCCTTCCAGGTCGATCGGAACACGATCGTGAATCAATAAATGTACTTACGGTAGCGCGTCTCGTGCCGCCGTCCTTTGTTCCTGCTCTGGGCGTGTTGGGGGAGACCGGGCTGCTGGCGGCGCAGTAGGAAGCGCTGAGCCGAGTGGTGCCGTAAAGAGGGACGCTCCTCCGGGGGGCTGGGGACTCGGCGCAAGACCCGGAGCCGCGGCGGCGCGCTGACCGCTGATATAACGCACGTTTTACGCACCGCGGCTCCGGACACAACTTTAGACATTTACGCGCTGAACGCAATGAAAACTACAGTGAAATGTTTAATATCACACGTTTAATATGAAGTGACCAAGTTATTACAACACAACAACACATCCAACAGTTCATAGAGACGAGAAGATGACATAAGCTCATGCAGAGTTAGACGTTTATTTAGGGAGACACAGTTCATGATTCACGTGTTATTCTCTGCGTGAAGAAACACACAATGAGGGTTTAAACTGGGGGGGGTCCGTGTATTGTCTGCTCTCCTCGCGGTGAGTGTTTAGTAAACACCAGTGACACGCTGTCCCCCCTCGCGCAGACAAGCCGAGGGTGTACCAGGGCGTCCGCGTGAGGACCACAGTCAAAGAGCTGCTGCAGAGGCTCAGAGCGCGCGAGGACAACAGCAGAACCACTAAAACGGTAACCCCCCCCCCCCCCCCCCCCCCCCCCCCCACACACACACACACACACACACACACACACACACATACATACATACACTCTAACTGCTTTCTCTGGAGAAGAGAAAAAAAATGAGCCAAGCAATAAACTGACGCTGTGAATGATTACCAGCATACACACACACACACACACACACACACACACACACACACACACACACAGTATCTCCTGCTCTGAAGAAATATTAATAATCTTGTGTCCCCCCCCCCCCCCCCCCCCCCCCCTCCTCTTCCTCCTCGTGAAGATATCTCAGGCTTGCTCGGAGCTTCAGGATCTCTGCGCGTCCACGTTTCCAGGTAAGTTCACAGCAGCAGCGATCAGAGTCCAGTGTGACGTAGAGTACACCAGGTAAAGGACTAGAATCCAACCTTGACCCCTTAAAGTTTAAGGGGTCTAGGTTGGATTGCAGGTCTGAGTGTGGGTGGTTGGTTTAAACCAACCACCCACACTCAGACCTGCAGACAGAGTCAATGTCTGTGACTCAGAGAACAGAACCATAAGGTTTCAATCATTCATAACTGATCCTGTTGTTCAGTAAACTGATGGAAGAGAAATCCACAACACAGCAGAGGGTCCACGTGGACCACATTTAAAAGAGTAGAAGCCCCCCCCCCCCAGGAACAAACCCCTCACGTGACAGCCCCGCAGTCTACCTGGGATGTAGTTCTAGTGTCGCCCATGGAGAGCTCGGTTCCTCTCATGAACCGAGGCTGTTTCCATGACATCACTGTGAACGTGGAGGTCGATTTAAATACACGGAGCAGCTCTCCGCGCGCTCTCCCCCTTTCCACCCAATTATCGTCTCTATGGCGGCGGAGGAGTCACAGGCCGAGACTCTCTGTTCATGTCGGAGCAGCATGAGTCCAGAGCGGCTCTGTCTCCGCACGGTGACGCGCAGCTCGATGCGCATTCTAGACTTTCTAACCCGCGTGCCTGTTCTTCTCTAAACTTTATGGATTATTGATTTTCACTGTAATGTCTCCGTCTGGTCCCGTCAGGGCGCTATGTGGCCCCTCCTCCAGCTGTTCCGCCGGCGGACGCGAGCAGCAGCTGTGGAGCGCGAACCTTCCTGCTGGACGGCTCGTGCAGCACCCAGATGTTGGGGAGCTCCTTCAACGACATCCAGCTTCAGTTCGGGGACATGATGTTGCCGAGCAACGGCTACTCCGGCAACAACAACAACAACAACAACAACACCGGCAGCGGCTACAGCGCGTGCCTGCCCCCGCCTCCCGCGTTCCCGCTGCCCTGCTGCCAAGGACTCTCCTCTGATGCGGACTACTATGGCCACGGGATGGTAGGTCTCCCCACCGACCCCGAGCGGCTCCATTCACAACAACAGCGTGTGTGCATGCAGGAGGATAATAGATATATCATATATATAAATATATATACATCTAGAGGTCTCTTTCGGCGCATGCGCCGCCTCTATAATCACTCCTTTATTATAGAAACAAAGAGAGTTTTGTAATCAGATGTCAGTCCTCTGGTAGCACTCAGTGATTTGTTTGATTAAAAACAGCAGTGGTAGTTTATAAAGACAACATCATGTAACAGAATGCATTAAATAAGTATAAACACGCCTCTAGAGGATCGTTACATAATGTCTAGAATGTCTAGAATGTATAATTGACATTGATAGCTGGAACAGAAGCACCCCTCCTCTGACGCTGCTCCTCTCCTCCAGGCTCCCTGCTCCTCACCGGAGCCCCTGAAGCTCTGCAACCCGGCGGATCACAGCAGCTACTCGCCGCAGGACTCCTTCTCCTCCTCCTCCTCCTCCTCCTGCTACGACTCCCCCACCAGGATGGAGTCCGGCTACCGCGGCCTCCCCTCCGAGCACTTCCAGTACCAGCGCTGCGGTCCGCAGGACTGCCTGTGCTCGCCCCGCTGCTGGCCGGTCCAGCAGGAGAGCTTCTTCTCGGCCCCCGAGTACCCGCCTTACTACCCCCCCACAGACTACCCGTACGCCTGTCCCGTGGACGAGAACTATATCAGGAGGGACTTCCAGATGAGCTCCGAGATGGGCTACAACGTTCTATGAAGACCTCCTCTGGTTCCTGTAGAGGTTCTTCTGTTCCACGGTCCGCTTTGCATCTCCCTGTGTGCTTTGACGGCTTCCTGCTTCTGCTGGAATGAATATGATGAATATGATGAATATGATGAATGCTGAATGGATGGAGAGGCTCATATTTTTGTATTAATGATTTTTTTACTAACATTTATTTTCATACAAATAACTTGTTGCTGTACTAAATAAAGAAAGTGTTTAAAATCCATGTATCTTTGATGGAGTCGTAAAACAGACAAGTATAGTTTGTATGAATTGATTAGAGTCAGTTTATCTCTCTGGGGTCTAGTCCAGCAGGATCTGGTCCAGCAGGATCTGGTCCAGCAGGATCATGAACCGACTCCGTTACCTTCCATGTCTCTGAACGTCAGGTCTCTTCATTCATTCACTGTAAACATGAGGGAGGAGAGTCGTTGGTTTAACCTGTAGAAGAAGAATCTTTATTGTGTTCCATATACAAGTTTGGTTCAATTCTGTTTATTTCCAAGAAAATATAGGGACTAAAAACAAGCTGAAATTGAAGACAACAGGTGTAAAATACAAGAATGAAAGTTACAGAAATTATTTAATAAAAGGCAGCAGCAGTAGTCAGCTGGTCTGCAGTTTGTTACTAAAAGTGTTTTGGACTTTGGGGACAGAAAGCAGAACTCCTGAGAGTTTTGGACGGCTCATAATCTAATAAAACATTCAGAGATTTAAAAAACAAACAGCAGCATTCTGAATCCAGAGTGAAGACGTCAGAGCTGGAGCGATGTGATCCACTTTCTTGGTCTCAGTTGAGGACTCGAGCAGCAGAGTCTGCTGAAGTGTTTCCAAGTCCTGCTGAGACACAAGTCCTTTAGTCCTTGATGTGTTCTGAAGGCGATAGTCTGCTGATGTTTTAATCGTCTTAATGTGGCTGAAATGTGATTTGTGGTTCGTTCTGTGGTGTTTAAGTTCCTCATCGACTCCAAAACCACTTTAGTTTAGTTTTTATTTAACAGAAGGAAACTCTGACACATGTAATTATTAATGTGTTCACTTTCTCTGAGCTCTCGATGGAGCATGAACCCTTCGTGACACGGTAACGTAAACGTGCGTGTCATCTGCGTATCTATGGACACTTGTTCATCTTTTTTAACGTTTAAGTCACGGAACGTAGAAAAGCATCAAACTAAATCTAAATGAAAGTTATGACAAGGAGGTTTATGAAGGAGTGAATGTTTCCAGCATCCTGCTGAAAGAATTGGGACGGTTATGATCACAGATATTTACTAATGAACTATCAATCATGACAGAATGACTCGTATCAATGCAGTGAAAACTACGTATTGCCCCCCAAAAAAGACTAATAAAAACAGCTGTTTGATCAGTTCATCAATCCATTTGTCAGATAATCCCACAGGATTTAAATGCTTTATTTAGCCAAATAAATAACAGGTTCTCAACCTATAAACTAAATTAAATTAAATTTAAAAAAAATAAAAAAAATCATCAAATTTGGAGATACATGGTTTTCATTGGAAACACTGTAAATATATCTTCATAATAATAATGATCATAACTAGAGTATGTAAAAAAAAGTAAAATTCATATATATACGTATATTGAATTATCTATATGTACAGCAAAGCTCGTTATTATAAACTGCTATTGTATTATTTTATCAAGCAAAAGATTATTTTCTCTAAATGTACAAACAAACACATGCTTATGAAGGCTTTATACTGTGTTCTGCGTGTTGTTATGAAGCATTATGACTGTTTATGAGTGCTTATGATGCTTCTACAGAGCTGTGAGCAGATTTTAACACATTATGAGTGTGTTTATGATCATTAGAAGACCACTGAGGCTCCTCTGGACACAAGATCAGAGCTCTGAGGCGTTAGAGGTGAAAGGTGAGCGGAATGTGGTTCCTCCTAACCGACAGCAGCAACAACCTGATCCGTCTGCAGGTCCTCCAATCTGATATCTGACTGTAAACAACACACACACACACACACACACACACACACACACACACACACTGAACCCCTTCAGGTCTGATGATAGTTAGTGGCTCACTGCTTCTAGCCAGATGTGAAGTTGTATCACCGTGTGTCTCCGTCTCGGTCCTCTGTCAGACCTCAGGGACCTGATGAGGGTTAGTAGATTAAACCGATCAATACAACACTGAGCTAGGTCTAGAATACTTTGACACATCCTCGTTCAAAGACTATTACAGATTCAAATGTGCTTCAGAGATGCAAACAATAAATACATTTGCACGCTTGGAGATACATGATTCTCATTGGACCACAAAAACTAGAGCAAGACCATCACCGTCTGTTAAGGGTCAGTGGTATCAGTGCTCAGAGCCCAACGTATATCAAGAGAACCAGCTGACCCTGCTGCCACCAGGACAGAGATACAGGAGCATCAGAGCACTCCCACCTTCCTCCTCCTCCTCCTCCTCCTCCTGCAGGCATCTCATAAGCAGCGTTGATGGTCTGCATGTTGTGACGCGGTGTGTAATCGGTGAAATGAACGCTGCAGTTTTCTTCTCCACGGATAACTCATCACCTGTGGAGGAAACTTGATCTTCATCCAAGCTGAAACGCAAAACACGTCTGTCTCTGTTCATACTGGCCATGAAGAGATCCTTCATCTTATTATTGAAGAGTGGATACAACACATACACACACACACATCATTACATGACACACGCTACACATACACTGAGGCAGAAACATGTCAGAAACATGTAAACACATTGAGATGAACTCAGAGACACCTTGTGAAGCAGAGCTCCTCTCGAGGCGTGACTTCATGTGAAACTTGGCCGTGGGCCTCTAAAGCGTCACTCACAGATCAGATATATAAAGTATGTGGAATATGTTTCCCCCGGCGTCTCATATTACTAAAACGGCAAGTTGAATCAAGTTATGAAAAGTGGAACATGAGAAGTTTTATTCAGGTATGTGAGAGTCAATGAACCAAACAGAGAATCAGAAGTCTCAAAGTGTTCCTCTCTGGCCCGCACTCCTGAAACTGGATGCAGTGTTTTCAAGGTCAACACCGAGGGAATTGCCGTGTGTGTGTGTGTGTGTGTGTGTGTGTGTGTGTGTGTGTGTGTGTGTGTGTGTGTGTGAGTGTGTGCAGCTTGGATCCTGTTGGTGAAGTTACCGTCACGCTGCTGCTGAACAGCACATGTGGAAATCCCCCTGATCAGTGTGAAGAAACGCCCACTGGCCTCGGCAAGATCTCCTCAGTAGGGTTTTATTTGCCGGCATCGTTCAGTGTGCTAATCTGCAGGAGCTGTGTGTGTGTGTGTGTGTGTGTGTGTGTGTGTGTGTGTGTGTGTGTGTGTGTGTGTGTTATTGTACTAGTGTATGTAACAAGCTTCTTAAAGTAGAGAAGATGTTAGAGGTCAAGAATGAACTTAACTTTCATTTGCTTAACTTTTAAAACCGACGACAAGAACTTAAAGTTACTGTGAGGAACTTTAAGTTCTGTTGGTTCTGTTGGTCCCTGTGGACTAAAGCTGTAGTGTCTCTGAGCACCAGAGTCCCTTTAGAAAACCTCTCATTCTACTGCAGCAGGGTCTGACAGTCTGAACCCTCTCAGTCCTGGTTCTGGTTCTCCCGTTGCCTCCCTTCCCTCCAGCGGGTCCAGCAATACATCCTGGGTACACATCCAGATCTGGAGGAGGAGGAGGAGGAGGAGGAGGACTGGGTCTGTCCACGGTGGACCAGGTCTCTGCTGGAGGATCTGGGTCTGTCCACGGTGGACCAGGTCTCTGCTGGAGTCTGAGCTGAAGGAGTTTCTGGTGAACCTGCATGAGTTCATCTGGTTTCACCAGAATCCGACCCTGTGGCTCTGATGACATCATTAAGAATAACTCTATAGAAACAGACCATCTTCTCTCTGATGGTCTCTGTACTGATGGAGGTCTGATAGAGGATCAGGACTACACTGAGACTGGTTCATGTAGAGGATCAGGACTACACTGAGACTGGTTCACATAGAGGATCAGGACTACACTGAGACCGGTTCATATAGAGGATCAGGACTACACTGAGACTGGTTCACATAGAGGATCAGGACTACACTGAGACCAGCAGACTGTGGTCACAGAGCACAGTGTGTTCAAGCTGCTGACCTTCATCAGACTCCTTTGAAGTTTTACGATCACACATATTGAATCACATCCTTTGTACTTTGTTAATATCTAAACAACCGGATCAATTCTCTTCCATTGAATCCCCAAAAATAGCGTGTGCCAGCTCAGAACAATCCTCCTATTGTTGGGTCGGACAGATATGAAATAAAATGTTATCAGGCTGGAGAAAGAAGGCGGACGGCCAACAGTGAAAACAGCAACGCTGTGTTTCGTAACACCCGATAAGTCTCCCTGTGTGTTCATATCTTTATTGAGAGCTGCTCACATTCATTCACGCTTCCCAACACACTCCCTCACCCTGATAACAGAACGCCGTGAAAGTGACGTCCTGTGAACACATCAAACAAAAGGTGAGTGCAGGCTGAACTCACCTGCAGGGAGATTAGCTCAGGGTTCATGTTTGTGAAGTGGGTTAGTCCGCTCGATTAAAGTCAGAGGCTTCATCTCAATGAAACGCCGAGGAAGTGATTCAAAGCTCTTCATTCCTGTTTCCAACGAGACCTTTTTCTATGGAAGTCCACAAACACGTGTACATTGTCCCCTTGATACATGAAGACGGTCTTTTTGAAATATACGTTCATCTACTCAGGAAGCAACTTAGTTGTGACCAAATAAGGGCCAATAATTTACATTAAAATGCACAAAGTACAAACGTAGAACATGGGCTAAAAGCAGGCCTAGGACATGAGTTGTTACCCAAACGCTAGTCTGAACAGGTGTTTCTTGAGCTGGTTTCTGAGTGCAGGCAGAACATTCCACAGCCTCGGTGCTACTGACTCAAAGGCTCGGCCACCATGGGTCTTTAGGAAGAAACGTGGTCTGGACATCTGCTCAACACGGGGGTCAAACGACACGGATCGGTCAAATATTACCCCTGGATCACACAGGTTGAAGTGGGCAGCAGAGGAGACTTCTGCTTGATGGTAGAGACATCTGGTGCACTGATACTTAGTTAGCTTCAGGAGAAGATGGTGGTTGAGTTTGTTTCTGAAGTACGCAAGATACGTGACAAATAAATCAACGTTGACTTCTGGGTTCACACGGAGATCTGCCTCCTGGAGGACCCATCCACTTCACCTTTGAGGGCTTCTGTGGTCTTTATACCTTTTTCGTAGGTATAGCAACAAGTGGTGTAAGAGAAAGGCCTGTTCCAATGTTTGTTACTGATCAATGATTATGACCAGACGGAGCAGCTCTATAGAAATGTCCGCCTGAAGACACCTGACAGACTGTAGAGATGTGATCTACACCTGAGAACAGTTGATCAAACGTCCTAAAAGAAGTGGAAAACCTTCTTCTTCTACCTAGATGTGAGGCGTCTTGGACTGTTTTAAGAGATAAGTGTTAAGCAGGAGGAACAGGTCGCAGCTGGTTCAAGTACTGCTCACCGTTGTTGATGTTGTACCTCTTACAGATGAAGACCAAGATAAATCAAATATGCAAGCAGCGAATAATGAAAGCAGATGATTGACACGTTTTCTGCATGAGACAGAACTGTGACGCCTCCCGGGCTTTAAGGAAGTCCTTTGAAAAGCTGATCAGGGTATCTCTCTATTTGAAGATATATTGGTTTGACATTTTAGGAAACACTTTCCAAGAATCAGATGACAAGATTTATAGCCTACTGCCGACTATGCTTAATATAAGCTGGTTAGCTTAGCTTAGCATAAAGGCTGGAAACAGGGGGGAAACGGCTAGCCTGCCTCCCAGCATCCCTTTAAGCTCTTAAGCTCACTTATTAGACTTGATCCCGACTTGCCGACTTAACCTCAAGAGATAGTTTTTAGAGCCAGGTGCCAAAGTTGCTCTTCACTGTCACCTGTATGTGAGAAGTGGTCGTAGTCACCCATCGGTGGCCATCTTGTTTTTTTGCAACCAGTGAACAGGAAGTGACGTAGAGACGCCGTTTACGTCTCTGGTAGAGACCTGTCAATCAGCGTGTAGCCCCGCCCCTAAATCATCCCCTGCTTTATGGTCTGTTTGACTCTAAATGGAGCATAATGTACTAAATGAACATCATGCTGTATTGAAGAAGACTGGAAACTAGAGACTGAGACCACAAACTCATGTTTACAATGTTTACTGAGGGAATAAATCAAGAGAGAAGTAGAGTCATTTTAGACTAGACTTCTATACAACCAGAGGAGTCGCCCCCTGGTGGACACTAGAGAGAATGCAGTTTCAACATGTGAAGCTTTGGCGTTTACCTGTCCTTATGCTAAGCTAAGCTAAATAACTGCTGCCTGTCGCTTCATATTTAACCGACAGATGTGAGAGTGATATATCAAACTTCTCGGCCAACTGTTGGTAACAAAGTGAATTGAAATATTCACCAAAATGTTGTACTGTACAAAAAAAGTGTCCCGCTAAAGGCCGCCATCCACTACACCCATCATCACATTTCAGAACATATATATTCTTGTGTTTAATCCTGTAAAGATGAGTACACTTAAGTTCTTAAAGTACAAAATAAAAGTGTTTGACATGACTTGATAGCACAGAAGTTAAAATATTAAAAGAGCCCTTGAGGCCACTTGAGAAGGTTTTTAGGCTCTTGTTGACAATGTGAGTCACGGCTCTTTCCCTGAAACAGTTCTGATTGTGTACTCAGACCTTTATTTACTTAGGTGCATAACACAATACTGGCTGGATTACAAAGGGGATAAAGCAGACAACTGGCAACATGGTTTATAATTTTGATTATTGTGAGAAGAATATGTACGACTAAAACATTAACCACAAAGATGAGGTCCAGGCTTACGTTCAAGAAACGATACATCCTGATAACTTATACATTTCTCTCTAGAGCTCTAGAGCTTTCGATCACACCGCATGGTCTTCCTCAGCAGATGGAGTTTAAGCACTATAAGGATCCACAAGAGGATCTAAACTTCCTTTATAACTGACTTATTAACATGAGTAACCTTTAGTTAGTCCATTAGTTACATCTCATGAACCCTGTATACAGCGTGGATTACTACAAAGTGGCGCTAAGTTGTCAGTTTGTAGAAAGCAGTGGTTGCTTCAGGCGTCGGGTTAGAAAGGCCCGGGATGCGTATTCTCAGCCTGGTTTTGGAGCCAGATATCTGAGACCCCCGAGGCTCAACCTCCCCATGATTGCGGTCTCCGTGTGCTTTTGTGTGGCCCTGCCTGCTATCAGAAGGTCTCTGCACGGACACGTTCCTGCAGCGCCTCTGGGCCCAAAGACGTATGTGGGCCTTTAAAGGGACTCAGCCCTGAACACGTGGGGCTCTCGGAAGACGCCGCCGCCGCCCTGAAATCTGTATTCAAGATGAAATAAACCGTCAGTGCCGAGACTTTGGCCCTTTTTTTTGTACACTGTTCATCTTTCCTGGTAGCTGCTCTGTAGAACAACACTAACCAAGTGAGTCATCGGCTAAATCATTTGCCAAGAATCAAAGAGAGCGGACGGACGATGAGAGACGTACTGGTGAATGTTTACAGGAGTGACTGAAACTGCGATGCCTCTTAAAATCACACTAATGCTCCACGCCTCGTCAAGTTCGTACAAAACAAACACGACGTCTAAAAAGCCCTCTGAAAGCCGTCGTGTTGAGTTAACCGAGGAGTTCACCCAGGTACAAGAAAATGAGCTCACAACCCCTCTTATGCATCGGTACATTCACCTGTTCTTTATTTTAACCTCCGCTCTTGAGCATTTCATTTAGCTTCACAAATGTGAATTTCTACATGAGTCAAAGCTAACTTCCCATGTCCCCATTTTTGGTTTTTTTCCCCTCTCCCTGTGATACGATCTCAGGTGTTTCCAGGTGTGAGATTTGACGGATAAGTTGAAGCCCCTCCCACAATGTCGGTTTCCCCCGTGGGGTGGGGTGGGGGGGGGGGGGGGGACCCCGAGACTCTGAGGAACTTCACTGCCAAGAAAAAGAGCGAGTTCTGGGGCAGAGTCCCGAGGGAAAGAGGGCTCAGTGCAGTTTTGGCTTCATTTCTTTCATAACTATCGGACCTCTTGAGTAATTCTTCTTCATTATTTCTACTGATTTTAATGCCTCACCTTGCTTACTCCTCTTCACCAGACACTGCTGTGTGTCAGTAGAATACCACACACTGTATATTTCTTATTGTAAAGAGAAATACATGTCAAAGTAGGATCAATCCACGATGCCTGATTCAGAATTTGACGTGAAGTTGGTTTAAATACTTTTATTCTTTAATGCAGACAAAATGTAATACTTTGCAGGACTCAAATCACACTGGTCTGTTTCCAAACTCCATGTTGTTCTGCTGAACAACTTCTCCGTCGGTACCTTACTACTTGATCTTGTATTCCTCTGTCGCTCAGTTCTCCTTCTGGTCTGATACAAAATCATCAGCTGGAAACCAAAAGACAGCATCACCATCACAAACATGATGATTATCAAAGCCTGCGAGACGGACGGCGCCGCAACACGACGCCTATTGAATGCGACGACGGCAACTTGTTCTCTTGTTTTTCCAATGACAGAAAAAGGAAACAGCTGCAAACATAAATATACATCAATCATAGGTAAAGAAAAGCATTTATGTATATATATATATATATATATATATATATATATATATATATCTATATCTTACATACTCGTTTAAGCCCTTTTATTGAGCTTCAGTGGTGCGTATCACTGAACAAATTTGTATTTAAGAAGTGGACTAATGTTTTGACGCTTCGAGTTCTGCATTTTGGTCGTCGCCATCTTGGTTTCATGCAACCAGAACTGACACGAATGGGCGGAGTTAACAGAAAGAGGCTTTTTTAAGGCGACCAAAACCGTTACAATCAATTTTGTATGAAGTTAAAACGTCTTGTGAAAGAGTTGAAGTTGTAAGACGAAAACAAGGACAACTCCCAGACTAGACACAACGTGGTAGAGACATGTCAATCACCGTGTAGCCCCGCCCCTAAAGCGTCCCCTGCTTTATGGTCTGTTTGACTCTGAATGGACCATAATGTAGAGAGTACAGTGGTGTAACAATCATTACGAGTTGTTATGAATTCACATTATCCTTTGAAGATGGTCCCTGAGAAACAAACATATGTTCAAGCATTTGAAATGAAGAGCGAGCTGCTGTACGAGTCTTTGTCCTCCTCTTCACCGTCCCCCTTTTGATCCTCCAGAAGTTTATCCAGGAGGCTCGGTGCCTCCGCATCCACCCCTGGATCTTCATCCAGAGACTGGCCTTGTAGATCCGGGTCCAGTATCTGCGGGTGATCTGCGCCAGGAGCCTCCAGCTGAGGGATCATGGCGGTCAAAGACATGGACAAGGGCATGTGGAGCAGAGGAGACCCGGGCAGGGCTGCAGAGCCGGGGCCGAACTGGACCTGGTTGGACATGGTGGATATGGTGGTGATGGGCTGGGCCCAGGGGAGGTAGGTCAACCCTGAGTCTGGGAGCTCCATCTGAGGAATGGAGCCTGGTGCTGGGGCCAGAGGTATGGTCTGAAACGACAGCAAATGAAGCTCTAGCGTAAGTTCAGACAGGAAGACTATACTCATGCACGCATAAGCCCATAGCTTATTAACCATACATCTGCCGTCAGTCCTCATGCATGCACACATTGTTTCCTTGTTGTTATTGTTTGGGGCTGTCAATCATGATATCAGCTGTCTAGATCAGCTGGTCTCTAGCCAATAGCACAAGGACACAAGGACATCATTAGCCTATCATCTTGCTGCTGTCTGTCTTTAAATATGACCGTCTCTCTACCTTCAGTAGTTCACGCTGCTGTTGCGCAACCCTCCACCTCCCCATCTCCGCCCAATCTTCACAGATTCATCATCCTATCAACCTCATCAGCCTCCATCACCACCAGTGTCTGGACTCCACGGGGGGATTTATATTGTTGCCGCTCAGGGCGATCACAACTCAATCACAAATCTCCTCGTCGAGTTCAAGCGCCAAAGAATTTCTGTGCAACTCATTAACGCATCATCTGTCATAATAAGTGTTAACTACTAATCATTCACTTGTCTCTCCTGATTGAAATGAGCTAGTGCGTCAATCTTTAATGCAAAGGGGCACCTTGGGCATAAGATGCCAAAAAGAAGGGGTCAAGTTTTCTCCTCCTCACCCCAAAGTTGGTGAGCAGCGGTGCGTGTGTGTAGGTCAGCATGGTGTAGCTGGGGCACAGAGTCTGCATGTACACGTCCGCGGTGAGGGTGGAGGTCGGAGGGTAGGCCAGAGTCTGAGCCTGGTTGTATTCCGATGAAGACCACGACGTCACAGCGGGCTGCAGGCCACCGCCGCCGCCGCCGCCGCCGCATGGTGCAGCTCTCCACCCTGCACACTGCTGCAGCCCTCCATCACCGACCGCCGCCGCTGGCTCGGCAACGTCGGAGACAAACATGCCTGGTTTACGGAGGACAAGTCTGAGTGTTAGTCTGAGAGACGGAGGCGGAGACACACGTTTTTTATTACAGGAATCACTGTGCAGCTGTTACCTGGTGTGTATGATGACTGGTTGTTGTTGTTGTTGTGTGTGACCACATCCTTAACAGAAGAGAAGGAGAGCATATCAATAATTTGCGGTAGAACCATAACCACATGTTGCTGCTGCAGAGCGAGTCAACATCTGTCAATGTTGACATGTAAATATGAAGTATTTACACTTTGAGCGCAGGTGTGAGCAGCAGCCGAGTGGAGATTATAACTGAAGTGTTTTAACGTGATGAAACGTGAGATAAATTGATTTTCTTTCAATCCAAACACGAGAGCAGAACTAGAACAGCCAGGCCGGAGAGATAAAGACGAGCTCGTTAACCCGCTGTATACACATCAATGCATCACTTATGTTTCCCATCGGCAACTGATATCGTTAATTATATACCTGTGCTTCACGAGATTACACGTTAGATCCTAACAAGATGAATGTCTTTAACGAAGCAACAATGAACGGTAAGACCTCCAAACTGCAAATTAGAAAAGTGATCAGATTGCGTGAGTGGACGTAATGATCCCTGGAGGCCCAACAGATACGATTGTCTCTCAACAGATCGCTGTTCAAAGAGAGAGGAGGGTGGAGTCCAGCTGCTCCCCACAAATGGAGGCAAATTAGGAAAGTGAACAAAAGTTGAAACTCTCAAAACTCTTCTCAGAGGACAAGTTCACACTTTTAAACGCTGACATTTGCACTCTGAAAGTGTTGTTGTCTCTGCCAGACTAGCCTCTAGGGAGATCACGCCGTCTGTCCAAACACGACTGATCTTGAAAAACCGACCGGTGGGACATTTAAGTGATCAACATAACTGAAGGCATTTTCGGCAATCGGACAGACTGAACAAGCTCTAATTCTTCTGTTGTTGGTCACGTCGTCACAAAGCTGACATCCACAGAAATGTACAGTTCCATCTGCAGATACATGGAAGGAATGTTCTCCTGGTTCTTCATTGCAAAAGATGTAAGATTACTTAAAGTGACTGTGAACTTTTACCTGGTCCTGAACCGGTCTCAGTTTAGTCCTGATCCTCTATCAGACCTCCATCAGTACAGAGACCATCAGAGAGAAGATGGTCTGTTTCTATATAGTTATTCTTGATGATGTCATCGGAGCCACCGGATCGGATTCTGGTGAAACCAGATGAACTCATGCAGGTTCACCAGAACCTCCTTCAGCTCAGACTCCAGCAGAGACCTGGTCCACCGTGGACGGACCCAGATCCTCTAGCAGAGACCTGGTCCACCGTGGACGGACCCAGATCCTCCAGCAGAGACCTGGTCCACCGTGGACAGACCCAGATCTGGCTTCACCTGCAGTCTTGGACCTGCAGTCGGAGCTCCGGAGGGAGGAGGAGAGCTCAGCTCCCGGCAGCAGCAGCAGCGTCTCCTCCTCCTCCTCCTCCTCCTCCAGGAGCAGAGCTTCTCCTCTCTGCTGGAGACCCAGGACGTATTGCTGGACCCTCTGGAGGGAAGGGAGGCAACGGGAGAACCAGAACCAGGACTGAGAGGGTCAGACTGTCAGACCCTGCTGCAGTAGAATGAGAGGTTTTCTAAAGGGACTCTGGTGCTCAGAGACACTACAGCTTTAGTCCACAGGGACCAACAGAACCAACACACAATGAAAGTTCTGCAAGTGCACTGCAGAACAAAAATGAGTAAAAGTAATACTTTAATTATGTAAACATATATGGGATAAAAACTGATAAACGGTCCCTAGAAGGGTGAGTAGAGGTCCTGCATGTGGGCCGTCAGAGGCCTGAAGGACTGCAGAGGTCCGGAGGAGCTGGTTAGAGTTACAGCTCTGACAGCAGCGCTCCGTCATTACACCAAACTCCTCCAATGTCACTTTTACTTTGAGTGCTGACATTCACAGGAAGTAAAGAAAATAAAGAACTTCGTATTTGGTCCCGACAGCGAGCTCCCGAGGGTCGGATCAGGTTCAGCAACATCAAACAAACCGAGTAAGATTTGCGGTGAAGCGATCCTGACTGGGTGTGTTTGACTGTAAACTGAGGGCTGTTTAACGAGGCGCTGGGGCAAACACCAGGATCTGAAACCAAAGCTCTGGGGCTGAGCAGTAATCCCCTTTACGTGATGTCAGCCCTCACGCCGGACAAATCTGCACTAAACACAGACCTGCTGAGGGAACCGACACACCTC
>NW_027176262.1:1729304-1739304 GCF_023349555.1 Cebidichthys violaceus | reverse complement strand
CATAAATGTGCTAATTAATGATGTGCTAACGTTAGCTTAGCTTAGCTCCACTAACGTTTTGTAAACTTGTATCTCCTCCTAACCTCTTCGGGTAAAGAGTATCACTATTACGCGACGAAGACAAGAGTCTACTATTGTCGAACCCCGGTCAGAGCTGGACGACGCTACGCTATGATTAGCCAGTCTGCTAGCTGCTAAGCCCTGATTGCACGTTGCTGTTTGGAAAAAAGGGGGTTTAGGGAACAGTTTTGACTCTTAGGAATCTAACCAACACTCTGTCTGGCGAATGAACCATTTGTACGTCTACAATATGTTTTAGTTATTTTAGTATCGGACAGGTTTTCTCCTCATGGTTTCGGGATAAAATACTGACTAACTGCAGAACTGCTGTAGGTTAACACAGAAAGGCCGGTGCGTCATCTTGGACACGGCCATCGTTGAGATACCCGAGCTGACCTTACCGTCGCTGGAGGCCGAGAAGCAAAGTCGATGTGAAAAATAACAAAGGTTTTGTGAAGGATTGAAGGAGCCGCATGCAACAGTGTGAGGCTTATAACAGCAAGCGACACGGTTCACTTCATCAGGCATCATTTAAAGTGAAGAGTGAGCAGCTGGTTACACATTTGGATAAAGCCTGGGGTTGACAAAATGTACTAGACTAAAGCAAATGTTTCATTACAGGTGTAAGATAGCTCTAGTGTTTGGATAGAACAATAAATCATAATCTAGCACTTTCAATCCATCTTTATGTATCTTTAAAGTAAATTCAGAGCTTCTTTTGCTTCCAAACGGCTCTCAACGTGGCAACAGCTGAGCCGGCTGATAGCAGCTAACAGCGCAAACAACGCTAACAGCGCAAACAACAGCAACCAACTAATTAGCATTATTATTAATGCTCTGAATGTCGTATAGAGATCCTGTTAAGGAACTTAAATTGTGAATAAGTGTGCTAAATATACAGAAGGAGCTGTTCCAAAAAAAAAAACATAAGGAAATAAATGGCATAAATGTAAACTTTAAATAACTGTAACAGATCTCTGAACGGAAACCTGAACGAACAGAAGATGTTGTGTTTCAAACAATCACACATGAACAAACACAGACGGATAAACAATCAGCGCATGGCAGCAAAAAAAAAAAGAGGAAGCTCCACAGCTGTGCAGTGTTTTACAGCCTGCTGCCATTTTGCATATCAAGATTACAGCGCAATAGCGACACACAGCCAACATCAAGACGAACACCTTCCTCTTTCCAAAAGAGTCTGATGCAAACAGCTTCAGTTCTGATCCTGACCCTGTCCTTTCCTTCTGTCGGTACCGCAAAGAACTCTAAGCAAATGTTCTAAATGACACGTAGCACGCCGAACGCTGAGCGCATCCATAGTTCACTTCTGATGAGCGAAACAGTCAAATTAATTATGACAATCAATCACAATTATTGGAAAATCAAACAAGTTAAGAAAACGTCTTCTCACGTTTCCAACCAGATATTGATTCTAAGATAACGTGGAGTAAAGACGGAACAGCTACGCTGCACAACGGCTGTACTGCATCATATTGAACATTATATTAAGTTCATGTTTTTGTGTTTACATCATCAAAGAAATGTACACAAAAAGTGAAACCCCCATTTGAGCAATTAAAAAAAGCCACAGATTTTCGATTATTATTCAAATCAACTTGTCAAATTTACATAAAATAGGACAATCTGCAATGAACAGCAATGATGTTTAGTACTTACATTTCTCCCAATGCATACTGCTTATCTGGATTATATCATATAGTTAAACTGCAGAAAATCAAAGTGGCGGGTTGACTGACGCGCTTTATAGCAGCCTGAACAACCCCCGTGGGACTTCACAGCTCTCTCGCCACACACCCCCCATGCATCTGGTTTCAGGTGCTGATACTATTTAAGTTTAATCATAACTACAAAAAAAAACAAAACATTTTATGCAAGAGAAACAAAAAGGCCACGATGGAGCAGAAATAAAGATCTAAAGAAGACAATGCGTCACGGACAAATAAAGAGAAATATATCAATATATTGCTGATGCAAATAATGTTTGTCTGTGTGTGTGTGTGTGTGTGTGTGTGTGTGTGTGTGTGTGTGTGTGTGTGTGTGTGTGTGTGTGTGTGTGTGTGTTACACAAAAGGTTTGTCTGAGAAAAATTAGACTCTCAAAAGTTATGAATAAAGCTCTTGGTTTCATCCATAAGTAAGAAAAATTGTTCACACTTAAATAATCAATCCCTTGATTGTGTTGTTGATACAGCTGTTATGATCAATTTGAAAGGTACGTCACAACATTTGAAATACGCTGATTTGCTTGTTGTAAGACAAGAACATCGCTATCAATCTCATGTTTGTCAAGCAGGGAGCTGGTTAGCCTAGCTTAGCATATTGACAGGAAGCAGGGGGAAACAGCTATAGCCTGGCTCTGTCAACAGTACAAAAATACACAAGTTCACTAATTTACATCTTGAATCTTGTTTGTTTAAGTCGTTCAAATTCAGAAATGTAAAACAACAATTTCGGGTTTTAGAGTTTGAGTTATGTTACCTTTTAACGGCAGCTGGATTTGATCACAAGACAATCTCAGGATCAAGAGATGTGAAGCCGATGCTTCATGTGTTAAAGCTGCATTCTCTCTAGTGTCCACCAGGGGGCGACTCCTCTGGTTGTATAGAAGTCTAGTCTAAAATGGCTCTACTTCTCTCTTGATTTATTCCCTCAGTAAACATTGTAAACATGAGTTTATGGTCTCAATCTCTAGTTTACAGTCTTCTTCAATACAGCATGATGTTCATTTAGTACATTATGCTCCATTTAGAGTCAAACAGACCATAAAGCAGGGGATGATTTAGGGGCGGGGCTACACAGTGATTGACAGGTCTCTACCAGAGATGTATACGGCGTCTCTACATCACTCCTCCTCAGTCCAGATGTTGTCACTTCCTGTTCACTGTTTGCAAAAAATCAAGATGGCGACGACCAAAATGCCGAACTTGAGACTTCAAAACGTCCAACAACCAATGAGAGACGTCACGACGACTTCTTCAGAAAGACGATCAAAGAAAGACACTGAATAAAATAAAATACAATAGGATCACATTCAATTAAATAAAATAAAAAAATACTAGAACCATAAAAACACATACGACACTGTATACAATCAGACTTAATTAGATTATAAAACACTACATGAAAGATATCTACATATGTTTAAACTAAACACTCACACAGAACGTTTCAGAACCTTCAATGTGTCGCAACACGAGGATGAACCTGCATATTGGGGCTTGTTCAGGAAGCACTTTGCTGGTAATCAGCACCACTCTGAAATGAATCCTGAATTCACCAGCGGAGTGGAGCCAGTATGGGAGGGACACGAGCCCCACAGCCGGATCCGTATCGGCATGTCAAACCGGAGAGTTTGCCCACGCTGACCTGTTTAGACACGCGAGTAGAGAATTAATCCTTCTCATGGTCGTTGTGCCGCATAATCTGAAGATCTCTGATGAGAGTCATCAGGCGTTAATTCAAAGCACAGCTGGAGAATCAGAGGTGAGTCAACATCTCGTTGAGGTTCACGTTCCGGTCAAAATTCACAGGAAAGTGCAGCGTGATCCGACGTGGGCGGAGCAATGCGGAAAGCGCCATGATGTACGATAATTTGACCATTTTGTGACGCTTAGTGATGTGTAAGGCAGTTGGTTTTAGTCTGCGAGTTATAATGCATTTGTGTTTACGCAGGCCGATCTTTTCCTCAACCTAACTAAATATTTCACGATCTTTTCTTGAACCTAACTAAATATTTCACGATCTTTTCCTCAACCTAACTACGTAGTTCTGTTGCTTAAAGTTTAACGAAGTTGTTTGTGGTGAAGATGTAAGTACCTTAATAGAAGCAGAAAGTAACACTTGTTGCTGGACTTTTGCTTCTCTTCGGGGCACAAAATACTATGAAATGATAAAATAAAGGTTCTTCATACCTGTTATGAAGCTTATATGAACTTGTTTATTTGCTATAAAGACTCATATTTAGGCTGGTACAATGAAAGGCTTTAAGTGATTCAGATAAACATGAGCGATGGCTCATAAAAGAGGTAGTTAAGAAGAGAAGACAGTTAAACACACACACACACACACACACACACACACACACACACACACACACACACACACAAACACACAAACACAAGTATAAAACAATATTGACTGCAACAACATGCCCCCCTGACAGTTTTTTACTTCATCCTCAGGCCATACAGGGTAAATCCCCAAAATCCCCCTCCTCCTCCCAGATTGAGGCCTGTTGGCACCATCCAGTCAAACGATGAGCACACACACACACACACACACACACCGGCATTAGCTGCCAGGCTTCTTGCCAACGGTGTCCTTTGTTTGCAGTAATTGTGTTAATGTCTCAAAATGACTGCGGTTACATAAATCGACGCACAGAGCACCTGATAGTATAATATTTACACTCTGTCCTGCTGAAGTAAAGAGGAAAATGTACATCAAAAGACATAAATATTATCTATAAATGTATTGTGGTTGATAAGATCACGATGCTTATCTGTTATTTCAGAGATCATACGCTGTTTGTTGACATTTTCTGAGACGATTACAAGGAAGTCAGTCGACTTCAGCTCACAAACTAGAAGAGAGAAGTTTCCTTCCCTGTAGCGTTGACTCTCTGAACACGTTCCGATGAAATAGATTGTTTGCCTTATTTCCATAGAACGAATTGAACGGCAGGTGCAGATTAAACAATGTTAGGTGGAAATGGTTGTGATGCAGCCGGCGGTTGTGTGGTTTCCAGTCATTTTACCGTGGTGGACTTCCTCTTTTGGAAACGTGAAAGAGGCTCGTGAGACAGTTTGAAGGTTGGACAGGAACAAATCGATTCAACTTCAAAGACACCAACTTATATCTCATGTTTAATATAGAATGAGGACTAACAGCTGCCAACACACTTTGAAAACAGATGGTGAAATACTTAGTTAGGTTTAAAAAAAGATGGTGGACTAGTTAGAATCAACTGTTTGATGTTCAGTTCATCGGGTGGTATGTCATGCAGCTCAGTCGCATTTTCCCTCTTTCTGAGCACTTAACATTTCTCTCGGTGCATCTTTTCCTCTGACAAAACTGTTCATCGAATCAGCTACCGAAAATCTAGAGACTAGATTTAATCCCGACCCTGAAACCGCTCTGTGTTGGTTCGATCCAGTGTCGCAGCAGGGAAACACCTGCATGCTCTTCAAGGTTCACTGACCAGCAACGTTCAGAAACCGCAAGCAGAAACTCAGAAGACACGTCTGCATGTTTCACTGCGGAAATGAATGTTTGTTTGTTTTTTTACACATGTAGATGTCTTTTATTTTGTAGGAATTTAGAAGTAGTCAGAAATGTTGGTGGCATTTTTTGCTTGAATTTGGAATCCACTGTCAACGATGATAAGAAAGCAAAGCACTGCTACAGGCAAACAATGCATTTAAGTTTGGTCCTATAGAGTCCTAGAACCAGGAAGTGACTCGGCATTATTACACTTCCTGTTCACTCGTCTTGAAGTCAATGTGCTTTTTTTGGTTAGATGTCTGACAAAAGGAGCTGAAGAGTTTTTAATGTTTAGTTCTCTGATATAAAACAGGTCAGTGAACGCCCCTCTGGTGAATCTTAAAGACTGTAAATGAGTCGACTAAACGTCCTCACTAGAACACTAGTCCTCCTTCAGCTTAGTGGTGGAGACGTGAAGTCATGTGACCGTGGTGGAGTTCCTTTATAGACTAACGTGAAGTCATGTGACCGTGGTGGAGTTCCTTTATAGACTAACATGAAGTCATGTGACCGTGGTGGAGTTCCTTCATAGACTAACATGAAGTCATGTGACCGTGGTGGAGTTCCTTTATAGACTAACATGAAGTCATGTGACCGTGGTGGAGTTCCTTTATAGACTAACGTGAAGTCATGTGACCGTGATGGAGTTCCTTCATAGACTAACGTGAAGTCATGTGACCGTGATGGAGTTCCTTTATAGACTAACGTGAAGTCATGTGACCGTGGTGGAGTTCCTTTATAGACTAACGTGAAGTCATGTGACCGTGATGGAGTTCCTTCATAGACTAACGTGAAGTCATGTGACCGTGATGGAGTTCCTTCATAGACTAACGTGAAGTCATGTGACCGTGGTGGAGTTCCTTTATAGACTAACGTGAAGTCATGTGACCGTGATGGAGTTCCTTCATAGACTAACGTGAAGTCATGTGACCGTGGTGGAGTTCCTTTATAGACTAACGTGAAGTCATGTGACCGTGATGGAGTTCCTTCATAGACTAACGTGAAGTCATGTGACCGTGATGGAGTTCCTTCATAGACTAACATGAAGTCATGTGACCGTGGTAGAGTTCCTTTATAGACTAACGTGAAGTCATGTGACCGTGATGGAGTTCCTTCATAGACTAACATGAAGTCATGTGACCGTGGTAGAGTTCCTTTATAGACTAATGTGAAGTCATGTGACCGTGGTGGAGTTCCTTTATAGACTGACACTTTTTACTTTACACTTCAAACATCATAAAAGTGGAGTTTGTTAGTGACGATTATCTTGAGGAACGTTTCTTTACCACAGAGATGAGAAAAATCCTTCATCCCTGCAGCTCTCTATTAGATACACATTTACATCATAGAGGTTTGTGTTAAATATATTTTAACCTTTTAATTGCAAATAAAAGGTCCTGAGGATCATACGTTGCTCAGCAATATAAGACTCGGAGCAGAGGAAAAGCACAGATTTACATCTTCAGGTCTTCGGGTTTCCCTGCAGCTCTAGTAGGTCCATTAACCCGGTGGATTTTGAATGTGAGCACTGAGGGATGCAAAGCGTTGGCCGATGCAGATGCAAAGAGGGGAGAGCTCTTAACGAGGTGTTCGCTCAGACATCATTGGTGTTCAAATGAGTGTGGTCTGGATTTGCTTCAGCAGTGTGTCATTCGGTTATCAGTGCAGTTAACTGGCCTCAAAGAGTGTGTTTAAATAACCCTGTCAAAAAAAAGGGAGAGCTGAGAGAGAGAGATGGAGCCATCTGTCTGTGAAGGCAACAGTTTCTCATCAGGAGCCTCATTTGTCAGTTTAGCCCGTGGGCTGCAGGGTTTCAGCGCTGATGGTATCACCGCTGCTTTCACTTTGGGCTGCTACCTCCATCAGAAGCTCTACTGACCCAGAGAGTCAGCAGATCCCTATCTGAAGTCTTCTGTCAACTACAAGTGCACACAAGAGTCTGAGGGTCTGTCGTTAACCACCTTAATGTAACGTATCCCTATACATGTCTGAATTCACAACATATCTTGTTTTAAATAGAAAAAGCAGCGCTTACTGCTTTGAGGCGTAAACATGTCAGGTCAGATAGCATCTCGTCTTGTCAGGGGAGAAACTGCCACATTCCATCCAGACGTCTTCAACTCATGTCTTCAGTTTGGATTCAGAGCGTTTCTATCGCCTTCACACGGCTGTCAAACACGGCGGCGGCCCACAGACTGTGAATAAGAAGTGGACGTAGTCGTGACGTCACTCTTTGGTTTGTGGACTGACATTCTGAAGCCTCAGGTAGCCTCGCCATCTTGTTTTTTTAACAGGAAGTGACCACATCTGGACTGAGGAGGAGTGACGTAGAGACGCCGTATACGTCTCTGGTAGAGACCTGTCAATCAGCGTGTAGCCCCGCCCCTAAATCATCCCCTGCTTTATGGTGTGTTTGACTCTAAATGGAGCATAATGTACTAAATGAACATCATGCTGTATTGAAGAAGACTGTAAACTAGAGATTGAGACCATAAACTCATGTTTACAATGTTTACTGAGGGAATAAATCAAGAGAGAAGTAGAGTCATTTTAGACTAGACTTCTATACAACCAGAGGAGTCGCCCCCTGATGGACACTAGAGAGAATGCAGCTTTAACACGTGGCTGACCTCAATAAAGCCAGGAGAAGCTCTGCACAAAACACAGATATTCAGGTAGATATTACTCCACTGTATTTCTACTTACATAATAGTTGTTTGCTGCTATATTGATGCTCTGTATGTCTCATAGAGATAGAAATCCATCGTAGAATAGAGTCACGTATCGATGTTGAGGGAAACTTAAAAAGAGAAGTTGCTTCAGGAGACGAGTGTGACCCAATTATTCAATTGAAACGACTGTATTAGATCACGACTCCTGGAAAGCACAGACTGATGATGGCTCCTCCACATGTGGTATTTTCCTTGAAGCAATATGTTGCGTCGTTCAAGGTTTGGCAGCAGATTGACGTTTGGCAAGGCCCCAAAAACGTACAAGCTGCCATTGTTAGACCCGAACTGCTGTCAGGCTGGAAACACTTACAGGGCCATGCAAAACTCTGCAAACAAACAGGGAATTATGATAATATACTCATAATAAAAAATATATATCACTTCGAGCAGTGTACTCGAGGTTAAATAGTTGCATTCATTAAAATATTACGTTAAGAGAGAATCTAAAGACAAACTCTGATCAAATAATCTCCTCAATTTTACAAAGCATTTTAGCGTCTTTCAGCTCATTGTTTTGATTTTTTATTGACCAAAACTTCACCGTTTTACTTCAGGCTCACCGCTTTAATCAAATCAAAGTTAGCGACAAAGTTAACGTTTAGCAGCTGAGGAGACGGACGTTTTCTGGGAGTTGGTGGAGACCAAAAACGGAGCAAATAGAGAGTGAATATTGTACGGTTATTGTACTGCTATGCGTTTGCGTTGTCCGTATTATCATTGCTTTTTTCAGTTAATAAATGGTGTTCCATCTCGAGATGTTCCAATACCTGGTAACATTTTCCCAAAACACAAATATATACTGAAAGATTCTCAAACCGTAACAAGAATTGGGGATTTCCATGAATAATGAAGTCTTTATAACGGAGTGGCCTGGTTTGGATAAAGTTTATGAACCAGTGACAATAACCTGCGTAACAGTGCAGACAGTCAATTTAATTTAATTTAATTTAATTTAATTTAATGTAATTTAATTTAATTTAATTTAATTTAATTTAATTTAATTTAATTTAATTTAATTTAATTTAATTTAATTTAATAGGCTTTATGACATTTGACATGTGTTGCCAAAATACAATTAAGATTAGAAAATACAATAAATAAAATAACAAAAACTAAATAAAACAGAATAGAATAAAACAACATAAAACATTATAGAATAGAGTGGATAGTGAAATAGGTCAATTTAATTTGTCACAGAGTCACAGACCAAGACCAGACCACAGTGTCAGTCCCTCAATGAGCGATCACAGCAAGTTTACTGATCTCCCTCCAAATGAAATCCAGAGTCCTCTTTATCCAAAGTTTGTGGTCGACACCTTCACGAAGTGGTCTGGAGGTCCACACCGCACAGAACCCCAACATCTGCTGCACCTCAACACACTCAGCAGCTACTGTACGTTCAGCCTCCTCCTCCTGCTTCAACCTCACTGTCTGACCTCTCACAGGTCAGGTGTGTGTGTGTGTGTGTGTGTGTGTGTGTGTGTGTTTGTGTGTGTGTGTGTGTGTGTGTGTGTGTGTGTGTGTGTGTGTGTGTGTGTGTGTGTGTGTTTGTGTGTATGTGTGTGTGTTTGTGTGTAATGCAAATTTGCTATTAAAGCCAAACGCAGCTGTGAATGAAGGAATGTAATGGCAGATAGCCGGGCCAGAGGGAGGGGGTGAGGAGAGGCTGAAAGTGAAGGGATTGGGGGGAGGAAAGGTGTGTGTGTGTGTGTGTGTGTGTGTGTGTGTGTGTGTGTGTGTGTGTGTGTGTGCCAGGCTCCAGCGCTGCTCGGTCTTGACCTGTGTGTACATGCCAGGCCTTAAAGGGCCTGAAACACGCCTCGACCTGCAGAGCAAATAAATCTGCTCTGGGGGCTGAGGCTTCACTTTCACCTTTCACTTACTGACACTCTCTCCCTGTCACACACACACACACACACACAC
>NW_027176262.1:1711804-1724304 GCF_023349555.1 Cebidichthys violaceus | reverse complement strand
TAATTCTTTAATTCTAATATTAGAATTATCAAAATATTACTGATAATAATCATAAAGAAATTCATTATTATTATTACTTTTATCATTATCATTATTATTATTATTATAGTTCTTTTTTTCTTTCTAGATAATAATAAAAATAATTATTGTTATATAATACTAATATTTGAATGATCATAAAACGACTGGTAATAACAACAACATAATAATGATGATTATTATAATGACTATTATTATAATAATTACTGGACCACTGTTCTGCTGGATGTGTAATAACAGGTTCTAGTTCTCCAGCTCTAGTCACGTCACTGTTGTGTGAAAAAATGTGAAAAAATAGCAAGAGGAGGAAGAGTTCCTCCTCCTTCATCTTCATCTTCATCTTCATCGCTGTCGTTGAGAAACACTCGACGGAGAGCAGACGTGAGTCACGTCTCCAGTTATTCGCTCCCTGGTGACACAACTGATCCTGTACACAACTGATCCTGTACACAACTGATCCTGTACACAACTGATCCTTTACACAACTGATCCTTTACACAACTGATCCTGTACACAACTGATCCTGTACACAACTGATCCTTTACACAACTGATCCTTTACACAACTGATCCTTTACACAACTGATCCTTTACACAACTGATCCTGTACACAACTGATCCTGTACACAACTGATCCTGTACACAACTGATCCTGTACACAACTGATCCTGTACACAACTGATCCTGTACACAACTGATCCTTTACACAACTGGTCCTTTACACAACTGATCCTTTACACAACTGATCCTGTACACAACTGATCCTTTACACAACTGATCCTTTACACAACTGATCCTGTACACAACTGATCCTGTACACAACTGATCCTTTACACTACTGATCCTTTACACAACTGATCCTGTACACAACTGATCCTTTACACAACTGATCCTGTACACAACTGATCCTTTACACAACTGATCCTTTACACAACTGATCCTGTACACAACTCACCGGTCTGGAGAAGATCCCCCAAGAGCCACCAGAGGAGATGAAAGGTGGGCCGGTGGAGCCTGGGGGGGGGGGGGAGCCCACCTTCTGAGTTATTATCTATTATGTTCTTTGATTCATAAAATCTGCAGTTTCACACAAGGTAGACTTTGTGTTTTGGAGTACGTTTCACGCGTTACGTCATCAGTTTGGAACTTGTGTCATGTTCTTCTCAACCTGTGAAGAAGAGAAAGGGACGGGGCAAGAAGACAAAGATGCCGAACCAGAAAGTTTGTCACGCGGTCACAGAAAGACGCATGACGTAAGGACATCGTGGGAGAGATGGAGACAGGTTAGGGTTAACAGTTCTGCTGAACTTCTAGCATTATGTAACTTAGTGCCTCCGAGCCATTTGTCATTTTGAAGACACCCTATACTTTGAGGCCTCAGACGTCAAAGTCTGAGACAGCTGCCTTATACCTTCACTACCTTCACTACCTTCACTACCTTCACTACCTTCACTACCTTCACTACCTTCAGACCTTCACTACCTTCTGACCTTATGTAACGAATCTGTTGCTCAGACGATCCTGAACCACACAACCAGGAGGTCAACCTCCGGTTCTGCAGAGTGAAGTCAAAGCTTCACGTGTTAAAGCTGCATTCTCTCTAGTGTCCAGCAGGGGGCGACTCCTCTGGTTGTATAGAAGTCTAGTCTAAAATGACTCTACTTCTCTCTTGATTTATTCCCTCAGTAAACATTGTAAACATGAGTTTATGGTCTCAATCTCTAGTTTACAGTCTTCTTCAATACAGCATGATGTTTATTTAGTACATTGTGCTCCATTTAGAGTCAAACAGACCATAAAGAGGGGATGATTTAGGGGGCGGGGCTACACGCTGATTGACAGGTCTCTACTCACTCCTATGTCTGGCTTTGTCCATCAAAGCACTTTGTAAACACTTTTTAAAAGTGCTATATAAATAAAGTCATTATTATTATTAATACTATCATTATTATTCATATTAATATTATTATTATATGTTCTGCAGTATGGCTACATAATTACATCTATCGTCCCTGTTCTATTGGCACGAAAGATGTTTACCAACCGCCATTATTAAAGGCAAAAGAAGAAGAAGAAGAAAGTGGGCGTCACAGTGCGTCGGCCTCCAGCAGTGGGCGTGTCGGTCTTCTTCGTTGGTGCTCTTGTTGTCATGTAGTCGGGCTCACTCCTCACTCAGGTGAACAGGTGAGCTGTTAGCTGCTGCTGAGACAGAACCGCTGACCTGAGTACGTGACGTCATTACAACTGTTGACGTTAGACAGCTGGACTCCAGTGTGTTCCTGTGTTTCTGGGTTTTCATTTCATTTGAATGAAATGGTTTTCTTTGTTTCCAGTTGTTCACAATGGGAGGACGGAGTAAACGGAGGGAGCTGAAGGAAGCGGCCGGTCTCTCTCCTCTACCGGAGACGCACTCACCTGTCCCCGGCTTCACTGGGACCAAAGGTAACGTACTGTGACCGCGTGAACCCGCTCACCTGTGGGTCCAGGTGCAGGTGCACCGCAGCGTGAACACCACAGCCGTCATTAGAGCTGCGTTCACCTGAAGAACTGTGAGACACTGTGGTCACATATTGACAGTTGTTGTCCTGATTAATATGTTAATATCAGGTTTTATTTTTGCAGGAAAAGGATAAAAACAAAGTTTTTTTTGTAAAGTTTTTGCCATTTGGATGTTAAACTATTCAAAGTTTGAGTTTCTTCAGTTAATATTATCTAACGTGTTTCAGAGAACACGTGTTTCTGTCTGATGACGCTTCTTATGATCTGAGTATGAACTGGACTTTATGAACTGTCATTTTATAAAGATGTAGTTTTTGGTGATGAACCTGAATAAATCACATGAATATAAAATAGATATTAGAGATGAATTATGATGTTTAACTTCATAACACGAGCTATAAGCTCATTATTATACATCATTAAACATAATAGTGAAGAGATTTATGTATCAATAAATACAATCTTATATTTCCTTATCATTTGAATTGTGTTTTTATGCAGATAAATACTATAGATGACTATATGTGTGTGTGTGTGTGTGTGTGTGTGTGTGTGTGTGTGTGTGTGTGTATATATATATATATATATATATCTCACCAAAAGTGACGACCTGTCAACTAAACTTTATTCCATTTGAAGTTTCTATCTGGTGGATAAAGTTGCCTCGTCGTCTACAGTAGTGTGTCGTGTCAAAGGAGAGCTGGTTCTGTGTCTGAAGCTGAAGGTCGTTTCTTCACCAGGCTCAAGATGTTCCCTCTACGGCGATGAGAAGGTCTACCTCGGGGTCCGTGTCAAGATGCCAGTGAGGGATCTGCTGAAGAAGATCCGCATCGACAAAGGCTGGGAGCCTCACGATCTTCAGGTGAATGTTTGTTTGTTTGTTTGTTTGGCCTCAGTGGACAAACCCTGATCCCACATCACGATAACGTTATAACGTACCTTCAGCCAGTTCTCGTGTTCACTGAGCAGAGCCTGAAGGCATCATAGTGTAACTGAAGTGAACCTCCGTTGGTTAGCCGTTAGCGGTGCTGCTAACGTTACTAGCTCTCCTCTGATTGGTTGTTTACAAAGAAACACGATCAGAGATCAGAGACTAGAACCACATGTTCTACTGAGTACTGGAGGAGAACCATCGTCAGGAGAACTGTATTTATACTGTGATGGTTAACGTTAAACTTTATTTACACTGTGATGGTTAACGATAAACTTTATTTACACTGTGATGGTTAACGATAAACTTTATTTACACTGTGATGGTTAACGATAAACTTTATTTACACTGTGATGGTTAACGTTAAACTTTATTTACACTGTGATGGTTAATGTTAACTTTATTTACACTCTGATGGTTAACGTTAAACTTTATTTACACTCTGATGGTTAACGTTAAACTTTATTTACACTGTGATGGTTAACATTAAACTTTATTTACACTGTGATGGTTAACGTTAAACCTTTATTTACACTGTGATGGTTAACGTTAAACTTTATTTACACTGTGATGGTTAACGTTAAACCTTTATTTACACTGTGATGGTTAACGTTAAACTTTATTTACACTGTGATGGTTAACGTTAAACTTTATTTACACTGATGGTTAACATTAAACTTTATTTACACTGTGATGGTTAACGTTAAACTTTATTTACACTGTGATGGTTAACGTTAAACCTTTATTTACACTGATGGTTAACATTAAACTTTATTTACACTGTGATGGTTAACGTTAAACTTTATTTACACTCTGATGGTTAACGTTAAACTTCATTATAGCCAATATCAAGGTAGCTGGTCGGCCATAGAACAGTCAGTGCAGCCAGTAACGTGGTTCAGGGTCCACATATGTATCGGCCTATACCTTGATATGAAAAATTATATATATATATATATATATATATATATATATATATATATATATATATATATATATATATATATATAAATCACATTTACTCTTTATTTTGTTTGACAAACATCTGGATGTCCTCATCTTTATTCTGAAACCTTTGGCTTGTGGCACTACAGTCTGAAATGTCTTTACCTGCCTAAATATGCTGAGCTGTATGTACAAGAACTCCAGACATATAATCTGTAATATGTTTGTTTCTTCTTCTTTCACAGAACATACACGGCAAATCAGTCAAAGGTCAGTAAAACCCAGATCTTTGAGCGTTACTAGTGTGTGTGTGTGTGGTGTCTCAGATGTGTGAGAGGACTACTCTGTAAGTCTGAACGGTGTCTGATGCTTTTATTTTGTAGAAAGTATCTCTACTAATAGATGTTATTTAGTTTAGTAGACAGAAAACAAACTGCTGATCAACCAGACTGAGAACTGAAAGAGACGAAGATCCTCTGAGCAGCAGTTGAATAAGAAGAGGAGAAATGATCAGTAAACGGTAAAAAATAAAACTGGAAAACGTAGATTTAAACAGCTTCCTGTTTCACAATAAAGCAGCCTAGAAACAAGCTGGAATTAACATCCAAGGTGTTTCTTTAAAGAAGCTCTTCCTCACACTTTACAATAGGAACAGAAACCGTCTACTCTGAGGAGAAACATTACTTTACTGTAATCTGAGCGTTCATCTTTTTTCTTTCTTCTTCTTCTGCAGGAGACGGACAGAAAGTCAAGATGCGTGCAGCGCGGCGAAGTTACAAGGTGAGTGCACCCTAGACCTCAGGTGAAAAAAGGCGGCTTTAATGGAAGGCTGTAAATCACCTGTCAGCTTTCAAATACCGCCGCATGCCTTCACCGTCTTTTGTCACGCAGAGGAAACGCTCCACGAAGAGCCTGGAGGAGCTGGCAATCATCGTGGAGGTGCTGGAGGAGGACCTCAGGACGGGCAACACCTGCCGCTCCTCTCCCCAATCTCTGCCGTCCCCCAACCCTCCAGTGTCTCCTGGCTGGTCTCAGAGCGGTAGGTCATGAGGGGGACCACGTCTACGTTTTGATATGGATTCACCTAAAAACATTCAACCGCGATGAATATGTTGGCAGCAGCTACAGCCGCCCTTTTTTAATAGGGAGGCCAGGTAACCGGTTTTAACCGCAACCGCGGTTATGAAAGTCACAGTTCTGAAAGTCACAGTTCTGAAAGTCACAGTTCTGAAAGTCACAGTTTTATAACTGTGAGATTTGCCGCTCACCTGAGGCATTGAGAAGAAGAGCCGTAACATTATTCCAGACTTAATAAAGTTTTACTGCTGATCGTTATCGGCCGACGTGTTCAGTAAATATATGTGATCAGGAGATCAGCGTTGATGCTTCCTAGTCTTCTAATAGTTAACAAGATGTCCATGTTTACGTCAGCAGGAGGAGAGCTAGTAATGTTAGCATTCTTGATGATAATAAATATTTTAGTTTATTATTCATAGGCCCTTTAGAAATATCCTGGTTTATAATCTGAAATACCGTAAAACAATATTTCCTCTGACATTAACCGTGAGTTTCATATTTGTATTTGAACACGCGTTCAGGGTACAACAGCGACGAGTCCGATGAAATGATCCCCAGCCCCGACTTCTACGGGACCTCCTCTCCGGGCTCAGCAGGGGAGTACCAGCAGGCCTGGTCCCCTCCGGGCTTCACGCACACCGGCCTCCAGCCCTCCGGCATCGGGGGAGTCGGTGGAGGAGAGTGGGAGTGGGCCGATACCCAGAACCAAGAGTGGAACCTGAACAACTCGACTTTCTTCTGGGCTCAGCTTCAGAGAGAGGAGAGCCAGCTCGAGGACATCTCCGACGCCGAGCTGCTGGCCCACGACGAGCACGGCAGGACGTAAGTTTGATGCCGCTGTGTGTGGAAGTGAAGCAGCGCGTCCACCACGGTCACATGACTTCACGTTAGTCTCTAAAGGAACTCCACCACGGTCACATGACTTCACGTTAGTCTATAAAGGAACTCCACCACTGTCACATGACTTCACGTTAGTCTCTAAAGGAACTCCACCACGGTCACGCGACTTCACGTTAGTCTCTAAAGGAACTCCACCACGGTCACGCGACTTCACGTTAGTCTCTAAAGGAACTCCACCACGGTCACGCGACTTCACGTTAGTCTCTAAAGGAACTCCACCACGGTCACGTGACTTCACGTTAGTCTATAAAGGAACTCCACCACGGTCACGTGACTTCACGTTAGTCTATAAAGGAACTCCACCACGGTCACGTGACTTCACGTTAGTCTATAAAGGAACTCCACCACGGTCACGTGACTTCACGTTAGTCTCTAAAGGAACTCCACCACGGTCACGTGACTTCACGTTAGTCTATAAAGGAACTCCACCACGGTCACGTGACTTCACGTTAGTCTATAAAGGAACTCCACCACGGTCACGTGACTTCACGTTAGTCTATAAAGGAACTCCACCACGGTCACGTGACTTCACGTTAGTCTATAAAGGAACTCCACCACGGTCACGTGACTTCACGTTAGTCTATAAAGGAACTCCACCACGGTCACGTGACTTCACTTTAGTCTATAAAGGAACTCCACCACGGTCACGTGACTTCATGTTCTATGGTCTATCGCCTCTACTAGGCCAGGTTCAGACCTGTTATCTTTTGAGATGCACTTCTGCCTTTGTGTCTGTAAATACCTTTTTTGTGTGAAGTCTAAATACGTCCGATTGTTCTTGTCCCTCCAGAACTCTCCACAAGGTGGCGTGTATTGGAAAGAGGGCGCTGGGCTACGCCATTGCCAAAAGGATGGCCGCACTCAACAGCCTGGACCTCAAAGACTCGGATGGAATGGTACAGTACAAACACATTGACGCTCTGGTAGCTTACTTGAGGAAATGGGTCAGGATAATAGTGATTGATGGAGGGCACCTGATTTGGTTGTTTTGGGAAATATTTATTATTTACTTCTGTGGTTCTGCTACGAGATGCCAGGTTGAGACTCTGGCGCAGCTTCTTTTTTATGTATGTAAATGGTAAATTAACTTGTACTTGCCTTCTAGCCTTCCGACCACTTAAAGCGCTTTGACTCCCAATTTAGAGATCAGCTGGTGTGCATCTATCTAGCATCTGAGCTGTTAGCTAGCTATAGTGAGCTAGCTCAGTGGTGCTAGGCGAGCTAGCAGTATAACGTTTTTTTACGAGGTTTTGTTAGGCAGTTTGCACGTTACGTCACCAGTGGAACTTCTGTTTGCAGACTGCCCTCCTCCATGCGGCAAAGCACAACCACCACCTGATGGTGGAGGATCTGATCCTTCTGGGGGCCAACGTCAACGAGACGAACAACTCGGGGAAGAGCTGCCTCCATCTCAGTGCTGAGAGAGGCTACATCCGAGTCCTGGAGGTTAGAGCTGGTCTTTCTTTTGTTTTGTGTCCAATGATTAGAATGAGTCCGGGACGAGGTCTCTGCTGTTAGCCATGTGGTAATTCAGACACCTCATCGTTGTGAATGGCCTCTTCATTCACAAAACTGCGCCGACGAGTTAAATTGTTAATGTAATGTTAGGCTCTAAAGTTCATATTGTGGTCCCTTCTGTCTGATATTTCAGAACAATTATTCCAAAAATCTACTATGATCTCCTTTCCTGATCAGTTCACACGCATTGCTCACATATCAGACCATACTTACTTTTAATGACCCCATTTGTCAGAATTCGTTGGGCACTACAGATGGGGCTTCCATTGAGCCAGACCAACAAGTTATTCATGTTTATGGGCTCTCAACCATGTTGGAGGTAGTAAATTACGCTTTAACTGCTCGGATGATAAGCAGTTACCAACGCAGCCGGTTTAGTAAAACACACTAACTGTGTACGCCGAGTCGTTTATGTTTTGAAGCTGAAGATGGATAGCATCTTGGGTGTAACCTTGGGTCATTATGCTTCACCATGTTTTTCCACACAATTCTATTTATTTGTACTTGGACCATGTGTATGCAAGAACCTGCCGTGTTCTGTGCCGTCTCCCTCGTTTTAGACTAGAGCTACAGGGGGGTTAATAAGCATCTATTTAGATAATCGATTAATTTCAGACAAACGTTTGCTGGTTCCAGCTTCTCAAGTATGAGCATTTCCTTGATTTGCTGAATATCTTTTGGATTTTGGTCAAAAGAAGCGTTTTGAAGACGTGACTTTGGGGCCTGGAAACCCTTTTCTGTTTCATAGACTAAATGAATAATTAATTAAATTGTCTGTCAACAGCCTTTGTCTACCTTGAATTCAACACTTTGCCAAAGCATGGGTGTAACCTAATAAAATCTTGTGCAACCTCTACAAACCACAAAAACGTTGGTGCTCTTGTTGACATCAAACCAGCCATATAATTTATGTGGTTATGAAACATTCCAGTTGAGCTGCATGGGGTTGCTGAATGTCTGGTTGCTTGGTTTCTCCCAATACATCATGAGATATAGACTATTTTGGTATAAATATAAGCGTATCAATGATACTGTAAATATAAATAACTTGTGCTTTAGATCAGTCTTCTAAGTATGTGTGAAGAAATCAGCATGTAGACTAAGTTGCACAATCCAAATTTGCAGGACCATCAGAGCAGCAGGTTGGCGAAAAACCAAAAACACAAGGCTACTGTTTCAGAATCAAAGAATACGCGTATTAAAGTCTTTTCCCACCAGGAATCCTCTGACTGAGAACCCACACTTCTTGGAGTCTAGGGCTGTGCAAAAATATCAATATAGCTTACTATCGCAATATATTTTGTTCAATACAAATACCTTTTGAAGAAGTTTTGCAATTCCGTCCGCTGAGTTATCAGTATGTAATGTTGTATCGTGACACTTGTATCATGTCTGGTGAGGAAAAATTAGAAATGAATGTGAAAAAACCTCATAATTCAATGATCAGTCAAGACTTGCTTATCAGATTTCATGTAAATGTTTAGTAGGGACACCCATACAACATACTGTATTCCAGCTTCCTTTTACTGAGTTCACGTTTGGACGGCTTTGTTGTAACTTTGCACATCTATTTTAGTATTTTTCTGTGGAGGAGCGTCTCTGTACTCCAATACCAAACTGGCCATGTGTTATTGAGAGAAATGTTTTAAAGCAAATGAGAGGAACTGATTTTGGAACATTTGCTAATACTTGTGTGTGTGAACTTCTGTCTTTAACCAGTGTGTGTGTTTTTGTTTAGGTTCTGAAAAACGCGATGTTGGATGGTGTGTATGTTGATGTTGAAGCCACTGATAACTCTGGTAAGAACTATAACCTTTCAAATCCTTGAGGTACTAAGGAATATTAGTGATTACATTTATAAAACTCTTTTCCAAAAGTGACTTGAACAAGATATTTAACAAGTAGAGAAAGGATGATAAGTGGTCACATGTTAAGATACATAAGATGGTAACCGAGTTTGGTTTAAGGTATACTACGCAGAAAAGAGGCCTGTCATCTGCATAGAAAATCACCAAATAATTCCTACTAAAAGGAATTACAGTACGATCACATTATTGTCCCAAATTGACAATAATGCATGTTTGCCATAATCAGTATTAGTAGCAAAATGATCATGGCCTTAACAATATCAGTTAAAGTGTACGGTATATTTGGGATATTTTCACCTCTTTTCCTTGCTGTCAGACAGCCCTGTCTAAAAGGGGAACTGAGTCCGTTATCTATGCTCTCTTTAAAGTCACAAGACTCCATTGACAAAAACAGTAATTTCACCTCATAGAAGAAGGCAGTTGCTGGTCTCCTGCTGCTTCGATCGGTTAGTTAGTTTCTGTTGTTGTGTGACTTTGGTGTTTTAAAGGGTTTGTTCAGATTCACCAAAGTCACACAACAACACAAACTAACTAACCGATACAGTCAGTGGTAGACCTGCAACTTCCGTCTTCTATGAGGTAAAACTACTGTTTTTTTTCAATGGTTTTTGAAGCGAGCGTGGATAAAAGCTTCAGTTTCCCGTCAGAAAGGGCTGAAAATATCCCAAATATAACTATATTGATTCTTTTTTTAGGTGTCTAAAATACGTCCACAGCAGTACATTGCTTTGCTTCAGTGAAGTCTAATCTTTCAAATGTTTGTGTGTGTGTTCTCAGGAATTTGTGTCCTCCAGTGTGCTTCTTTGGCTCTGAAAGCCACTGTACGTAAGCTGGAAAACAGTAAATTCCCAAACCAGACCAGACTCCACACGCTCCGCCAAGAGCAGATAATGGAGACCCTGGAGTGTCTGCTGCAGATGGGCAGCTACCTTCATACCATGGTATGACACTCTGTAACAGATAGGATTTCATTTTGTCATTTTACGCCCAAAAAACAAAGCCCCAAATCACAACTGTCAGATTATTTATTATTACTTTAATGAAATGGGAACCAAGTGCTATTCAAGAGAGATCACCGTCCAACATAGGCTCAAAATGCCATTTGGGTAAAATTATAGTGAACGAGATGTGATCACGTTTTAGGAAAGCTTCTCACTTTTTATAGAAGTTTACTAAGCAGCCACGAACTTCCCGTGTTTATGACTCTTTAGCAGCAGCTGAGCAGCTCTGTTTTCTGACTGCTCGCCCATGACCGTTGTAGCCGGGAGACATTTGAACTGATTAAACAGTGCTGAAGACGGTCGTGTTTGTTGTTCAGCTTTGTGCAGCACATCCTGAGGAGCATGAACTAATAATGAGTCAATGTCAATTCAAAACTTGGTAAACAAAATGTACCTAGTGTCTATTTGCAATCCGATGAGCCTTGCACCTCCCTGTTCCCTTGTGGAGTATGCTATTGTTGACTACTACCAGTATGCTTTTGAAGTGTCTTTCAGAGGAATTCAGATAATGAAGAAGGTGAATAGACTCAAAGGCCTGAGCCGTTTTACTTGCCTTGACTGGTTTATTGTTAGATGTGCTTGCTGTCGTCACGAAGCTCGCAGCATGGCCTTAGGGACTGAAATGTCTCCTCCATGAGACGTCTTGATAACAATAGGATGCCATGAGATGATAACTAGATAACCACAAAGACTTCTTAAGAAGTATGTACAAGTCAACAGTTGTATTTGCCCAACGATCCGGTGAAAACATAGCTGTGAAACGTAATGAATCCTGTCCACCTCAACTACAGTTTACTTTGATCTTTATGTTAATATTTGCTGAAGGACAGTTGACAAAGGACAGCTTAAAATGAAAGTTGAGCCCTGTTTGACAGCATAGATTCTGCAAGCGTTGAAAGCTAGTTGAAACGACCGAATTTCCAAAAAGATTGGGATTAACAAGTTTCCATTGCACTTAAAAGGGAAGACCAGCTTGATTAAGATCTCCAATATGTTATAGACCCTTTTGCAGCCGACGCCATGATTAGCTCACGTTGTAGCTGGAGGCTAAACAAAGAAATGACTGTTGCCAATCACGATTCATCTTGTTGTGTTGCATTGCTAACATTTAGAGATGATAAAATTGTGATTCTAGCCAGCTACAATATCAGCGAAACGTTTCAGAGATGGAGAGAAAATGTTGCTAATAGTTTAGCTTAGCCTTTTGCTAACCGTCTCAGCTGCCATGGCTGCTGCATCGCAGTGACGCTAAACTAGGCTAAACTCTTAAGAGATGAAGAGCTGGCTCGCTGTTTGGCTCACCCTCTGCAACCAATGCAGCACTAAAGGCATGGCGGAACCAGCAAGCTAACCAGCGGACGGCTGGCTACTTAGCTAGCTTGCTAATTCCGCCAATTGCCACTTGTCTGGTGATAGCAATGTGCTTTCCTACACTGTGACAACAGTGTGTGGATGAAGCAAGACATTTTAGTCATTTAACGGCTGGCTAGTTTGCTAGCTAGCTAGCTTGCTAATTCCACCATGCTTGGACAAGTTAGCTGGCTAACTAGCCAGCTCTGGAGATGGACAAGCTAGCGCTACCCAGCCGCCCCCTCCGGAGCAAAGAACAGAAAATGTTTATTCCCTGGCAGCTTTCACTCACAACTATAACATCTTTCCCAATTCATTGTAACAAATTGGGAGTTGTAGCACTCTAAATTTTAGGTTTGGGAGAGAGTTGTTC